>NW_004444273.1:675705-719640 GCF_000243295.1 Trichechus manatus latirostris | reverse complement strand
TTTCTTCTGTGTTTAAACCTTTTCTTGAGTTCTTATAGTAGTGGTCTTATACAATATTTGTCCTTCTGTGACTGACTCAATTCACTCAGCATAATGCACTCCAGATGCCTCCATGTTATATTTCAGATTCATCATTGTTCTTTATCATTGCGTAGTATTCCATTGTGTGAATATACGTAATTTGTTTATCTGTTTGTCCGTTGATGGGTACCAAGGTTGTTTCAATCTTTTTGCTGTTGTAAACAGTGCTGCAATGAACATGGGTGTGCATATATCTATTTGTGTGACGGCTCTTAATTCTCTAGGATATATTCCAAGGAGCGGGATTGCTGGATTGTATGGTACTCCTATTTCCAGGTTTTTAAGGAAGCACCAAATGGATTTTCGAAGTGGTTGTACCATTTTACATTCCCACCAACAGTGTATAAAAGTTCCGGTCTCTCCACAACCTCTCCAGCATTTATTATTTTGTGTTTTTTGGATTAATGCTAACCATGTTGGGGTGAGATAGTATCTCATTGTAGTTTTGATCTGCACTTCTCTAATGGCTAATAATCCTGAGCATTTCTTCATGTGTGTGTTAGCCGCCTGAATGTCTTCTTTGGCAAAGTGCCTATTCATACCCTTTGCCCATTTTTTAACTGGGTTATTTGTCTTTTTTGCTGTTGAGGTTTTGGAGTATCTTGTAGATTTTAGAGATTAGACACTGATTGGATTTGTCATATCCAAAATTTTTTTCCCAGTCTGTAGGTTGCCTTTTGACTCTTTTGGTGAAGTCTTTTGATGAGCATAAGTGTTTGATTTTTAGGAGCTCCCAGTTGTCTAGTCTCTCTTCTGGTGCTTATGCATTGTTACTTATGGTTTGTATTCTGTTTATGCCATGTATTAAGGCTCCTAGTGTTGTCCCTATTTTTTCTTCCATGATCTTTATAGTTTTTGATTTTATATTTATGTCTTTGATCCATTTTGAGTTAGTTTTAGTGCATGGTGTGAGGTATGGGTCTTGTTTCAGGTTTTTGCAGATGGATATCCAGTTATGCCAGCACCGTTCATTAAAGAGGCTGTCTTTTCTCCAATTAATGGATTTGGGCCTTTGTCAAATATCAGCTGCTCATAGATGGACGAATTTATGTCTGGATTCTCAATTCTGTTCCATTGGTCTATGTATCTGTTGTACCAGTACTAGGCTGTTTTGACTACCATGGCAGTATAATAGGTTCTAAAATCAGGTAGTGTGAGGCCTCTCACTTTGTTCTTCTTCTTGAGTAATGCTTTACTTCTCCGGGGTCTCTTCCCTTTCCATGTGAAGTGGGTGATTTTTTCCTCCATCTCATTAAAAAATACCATTTGATTTCGATCGAGATTGCATTGCATTTGTAGATCACTTTGGGTAGAATTGACATTTTCATGATCTTGAGTCTTCCTACCCATGAGCAAGGTATGTTCTTCCACTTATGCAGGTCTCTTTTGGTCTCTTGCAGTAGTATCTTGTAGTTTTCATTGTATACGTCTTTTATGTCTCTGGTTAGATTTATTCCTAAGTACTTTATCTTCTTGGGGACTATTGTAAATGGTACTGATTTGGTGATTTCTTCTTGGAAGTTCTCTTTGTTGGTGTAAAGGAATCCAACCGATTTTTATATGTTTAGCTAGTGTCCTGATACTTTGCTGTGTCCTGATAACTTTGCTGAAATCTTCTATTAGTTCCAGTAGTTTTCTTGTGGATTCTTTGGGGTTTTCTGTGTATAAGATCATATCATCTGCAAAAAGAGATACTTTGACTTCCTCCCTACCAATTTGGATGCCCTTTATTTCTTTTTCTAGCCTAATTGCTCTGGCTAGGACCTCCAGCACAATGTTGAATAAGAGTGGTGATAAAGGGCATCCTTGTCTGGTTCCCATTTTCAAGGGGAATGCTTTCAAACTCTCTCCATTTAGAATGATGTTGGCTGTTGACTTTGTATAAATGTCCCTAATTTGTTGAGGAATTTCCCTTCTATTCCTATTTTGTTGAGAGTTTTTATCATGAACGGGTGTTGGGCTTTGTCAAATGCCTTTTCTGCATCGATTGACAAGATAATGTGGTTCTTGTCTTTTGTTTAATTAATGTGATGGAGTACATTGATTGTTTTTCTGATGTTGGTCTATCCCCGCATACCTGATATAAATCCCACTTGATCATGGTGAATTATTTTTTTTGATATGTTGCTGAATTCTATTGGCTAGAATTTTGTTGAGAATTTTTGCATCTATGTTCATGAGGGATATTGGTCTATAATTTTCTTTTCTTGTGGTGTCTTTACCTGGGTTTGGAATCAGGGTTATGCTGGCTTCAGAAAGAGTTTGGGAGTATTCCATCCTTTTTTATACTCTTAAGTACCTTTAGTAGTAGTGGTGTTAACTCTTCTCTGAAAGTTCGATAGAATTCTCCAGTGAAGCCATCCAGGGCTTTTTTTTGTTGGGAGTTTTTTAATTACCTTTTCAATCTCTTCTTTTGTTATGGATTTATTTAGTTCTTCTACCTCTGTGTTAGTTTAGGTAGGTAGTGAGTTTCTAGAAATTTGTCTATTTCCTCTAGGTTTTCAAATTTGTTAGAGTACAATTTTTCATAGTATTCTGTTGTGATTCTTTTAATTTCAGTTGGGGCTGTTGTGATGTCACCCATCTCATTTCTTATTCAGGTTAAGTGCTTCCTGTCTTGTTTTTCTTTTGTCACTTTGACCAATGGTTTATCCATTTTGTTGTTCTTTTCAAAGAACCAGCTTATGGTCTTGTTAACTCTTTTAATTGTTTTTCTATTCTCTACTTCATTTAATTCTGCTCTAATTCTTATTATTTCCTTTCTTCTTGTGCCCGAGGGCTTCTTTTGCTTCTCTCTTTCTTCTTGTTTGAGATGTATGGTTAATGCTTTGACTTTGCCCTTTCTTCTTTTGGTGTTTGTGCATTTATTGTTATAAACTGACCTCTGAGCACTACCTTTGCTGTGTCCCAAAGTTTCTGGTAGGATGTGTTTTCAGTCTCATTTGATTCTATGAATTTCTTTATTCCGTCCTTAATTTCTTCTATAACCCAGTAGTTTTTGAGCAAGGTGTTGTTCAATTTCCATGTGTTTGATTTTTTTTCCTTGCTTTTTCTGTTATTGATGTCTACTTTTAGGGCTTTATGGTCAGAAAAGATGCTTTGTAACATTTTGATGCTTTTAATATTGTTAAGGCTTGCTTTATGGCCTAATATGTGGTCTATTCTGGAAAATGTTCCAAGTGTGTTAGAAAAAAAAGTATACTTGGCTGCTGTTGAGTGGAGTGTTTGGTATATGTCTACGAGGTCAATTTGGTTGATTGTTGCATTTAGATCTTCCGTGTCTTTGTTGAGCTTCTTTCTGGATGTTCTGTCCTGCACCGAAAGTGGTGTGTTGAAGTCTCCTACTATTATTGTGGAGCTGTCTATTTCTCTTTGCAGTGCTGTTAGAGTTTCTTTTATGTATTTTGAAGCACTTTTGTTGGGTGCATAAATGTTTATTATGGATATGTCCTCCTGGTGTATTGACCTTTAATCATTATATAGTGTCCTTCCTTATCTTTTGTGGTGGATTTTGCTTCAAAGTCTTTTTGTCAGAGATTAATATTGCCACTCCTGCTCTTTTTTGAGTGTTGTTTGCTTGATGTATGTTTTTCCATCCTTTGAGTTTTAGTTTGTTTATGTCTTTAAGTCTAAGGTGTGTCTCTTGTAGGCAGCATATAGACAGATCATTTTTTTTTTTATCCAATCTGCCACTGTCTTTCTCTTTATGGTGAATTTAGTCCATTTACATTCAGCATAATTATTGATAGGTATGAGTTTATGCTTTCATTTTGATGTCTTTTTTTGTGTGTTGTTGACAGTTTCTTTGTTCCACTTAATTTTCTGTGCTGAGTCATTTTTCTTTATATATTTTATTTTCAGCTTTTTCGTTGTTGTTGGCTTTGTATTTTTATTGTTTTTTCTTTATATTTTTCTTGTTTTTTATTTTGATGTGTATGATTGTTAGTTTCCTTTGTGGTTACATTAATATTTACCCCCATTTTCCTAAGTTTAAACCATTTTTTTATTTCTTTATGTTGCCTTGACTTCCTCTCCATATGAAAAATCTATGTGTACATTTTTTACTCCCTCCTTTTTGTTTTAATGTTGTCATCTTTTACATATTGACATCCCTGTTTCCTATTTTCAGTATTTTAGCTTTGATTTATTTTTGTGACTTCCTTATCTGGGTCGATATCTGGTTGCTCTGTCCAGTGTTCTAATCTTGGTTTGGTGTCTGACGTTGTTGATTTTCTAACCTGAGGACTCCCTTCAGTATTTCTTGTAATTTTGGTTTGGTTTTTACAAATTCCCTTAACTTCTGTTTATCTGGAAATGCCCTAATTTCACCATCACATTTGAGAGACAGTTTTGCTGGATGTATAATTCTTAGCTGGCAATTTTTTTTCCTTCAAGGCTTTATATATGTCATTCCATTGCCTTCTTGCCTGCGTGGTTTCTGCTGAGTAGTCCAAGCTTATTCTTATTGACTCTCCTTTGTAGCTGACTTTTCATTTATCCCTAGCTGCTCTTAAAATTCTCTCTTTACCTTTGGTTTTGACAAGTTTGATTATAATCTATCTTGGTGACTTTCTCTTGGGATCTACCTTATGTGGGATTCTATGAGCATCTTGGGTAGAATCTTCTCATCTTTTACTATATCAGGGAAGTTTTCTGCCAACAAATCTTCAACAATTCTCTCTGTATTTTCTGTTCTCCCCCTGTGTTCTGGTACTCCAATCACTCGTAGGTTATTCCTCTTTATAGAATCCCATATAACTCTTAGGGTTTCTTCATTTTTTTAAGTCCTTTTATCTGATTTTTCCTCATATAAGTTGGTATTAAGTACTTTATCTTCAATCTCACTAATTCTGACTTCCGTTGCCTCAATTCTGCTCCTATGACTTTCTTTTGATTTGTCTAATTCTGAAATTTTATTGTTAATCTTCTGGATTTCTGATTGCTGTCTCTTCATGGATTCTTGCAGCCTGTTAATTTTGTCATTATGCTTTTCTATAATCTTCTTAAGTCCGTGCAGGGGGAAAGGTACTCATAGTCTGTGGATCCCTTATGCCTATGCCTAGGCGAAGGAGATGTGCCTACCCTGAGTTCCTGGCTTAGGGGAGCTGGCAGACTATTTTGTCCCTCTATTTGTTAGTTTGTTCCCTCTCCAAGGCTGAGAGAATGGTTCAGGGCATGTGACAGGTCTACTTCCTGCCCAGGGGACTTGGCAGTTGCTGAAGCCAGTCCCAGACACAGTGCAGAGCAGGGAGCAGGGAGGCAAATAGGAGAGAAGTTTTTCTCTAAGGGGGTGGTTTTTGATCAGCGCAGTAGGCTAGATGCAAGTACTTACTTTCACCGACTGAAGGCTGCTTCTCACTGGTTCTGGATGGCTGAGTAGACTGTGCTGCTTGGTCTCTCCCAATGTGGAAAACACCTCCTGAGCACTGCTGCTTGGCTGCGTCACCACTCACCACCGAGCTGATCTGGCTGAAGGCTCCGGATCTTGTCGGGTCAGGTCTGGCAAACTCTTGCTGCTTCCGAACTGTCTCTCCCTCCCCCTGCCACTCAGTCCGATTTTTGGTCTTTGTCTTTGATGTTCCGGGCTCCTAGATTGTCATATATAATCAATTCACTTGCTTTTTCGGGTCTTTGTTGTAAGAGGGATGACCGGAAGTGTCTGATTACTCCTCCATCTTGGCCCCGCCTATATTTTTTTTTTTATTTGAACACTTTTGGTACTCTAGAATAACTCCAAACTTATACTTGAATTTTAGTAAAATTTGCAGTTTCTTGATACCATTTCTGTCTAGAACATAGTATGCTTTTCAATTATCCAGCTCTTATTTATGTCCTTCAATATGAGGTTTTATTTTTTTAATACGGTTCTTTCACATTTGTTGTTGCATTTATTTCAAAGTAATTTAGTTTTCTTTTAAAATCCTTGTGGGCAGAATTTTTTACGCTTCAGTTTTTTGTTAGTTATTACTAATATAGAAAAAAAATTGTTGGTTTTGATTTTATTCAGCAATATTACCACATTTCACTACCACATAAATTCTAATCTCATGTAAAACTAGAGCTTTGTTCTTATTGACAAAGTGTATATTTGAAGAAGACATATTTTTATTTCAGTATTTATATCTCCTCTTCTCCCTTCCTCAATTTTATGCTTTTAGTTTATTTGTTGGAGTCTCGTAAACAATGTTAAGTAATAATGGCAATATTGGCTAACCCTGTCTTGTACTGGATTTGAATAGACCTGGTTTAAAATTTTTACCATTGAAACCAAGTTTGCTTTCCTTTCATTTGTATACCTTTATTACATTTTATTAATGTTCTTTCTCCCTTTTGAGGTTTTTATTAGGAATTGTTGCTGAATTTTATCTAATTCCCTTTTGACATTGACTATTTTATTTTTTATGCAGTAAATTATGTTGATAGATTTACTGATAGTTTTAAAAATTAATTGGGGCACTTCTCATCATTTTCTGTAGTGTGAAATCATTTAAATAACATTAGTATGAACTTCTATTATAAAGTAAAATATAACTAAAATAAATACTTTGTACTGATGACTTTTAAACATAAGATTTTTTTCCTTATTCTCCTAAGATAATTGAGTGATTCAATTCTCTAGTTCTTAATTCAGTTTCTCTTACCTAAATGTTGATAATTTACTCTAGTTTTGAAATTTTTTTAAAAAATAAGATTGCATTTGATGTTCTATTATAAATTTTTAAGTTTTTTTTTATCTGTAGTTATATTATGTATTCATTCTCAACCTTGAAAAACTTTTCTCTTTCTCTTTTTGTTAATCAGACAAAAGGCTAATTATCTTGTTGGTCTTTCTTTATCTTCTATTTCATTAATCACAGCTTTTTAAAATTTTAATTCCTTCTTCTGTTCTTTCAGTTTATGTTTTTGTTTTTTAACACCTTTTTTTTAAATAAATAAAGTATTTATTTTAAGCTTATTTCTTTAATAGAGGAATCACTTAAAACTTTTCTTCAGGGTTTATTTAGAGTAGTGTCTCAACTTCATTAACTATAAAGACCCTATTTTTTTTTATTAAACTGTCATTTTGGTATTGAAATAGTTTTATCTGTTGAAAAAAGTAGAGTACAAAACTGTAGCCTGGGATATATAAAAAATTTAAAATGGTGCTTTATTTAATCACTGTGCATGAATAATGGTCTATCCATCAAGAAGAAAATTAAGTAGGACCCCCAAATTCTATTTTACACAGAATGAAACTTTGGTTTGAATAAAGGGTAATACAAAAATTCAGTTTTTAGAAAATCTATTATCCAGGATTTTGGAAGAACCTTTGAAACAAGACTGAAAACTTAAAATTTATTTAAAAAAAGCTGGTAATATTTGACCTACACAAATTGAAATTTTTATGTTTCATTTATTTATGTACTTTTTAGCAAAAATATTATAAAGTAAAAAAATTGAAATATGAATGAGAGTGGTTAATATTTATAGTATATCACATTAAAAAAAAAAAAAAGTTGCTGTCAAGTCAATTCCTACTCATAGTGACCCTATAGAACAGAGTGGAACTGCCCCATAGGGTTTCTAAGAAGTGGCTGGTGGATTTGAACTCTGACCTTTTGTTTAGCAGCCGTGCTCTTAACTACTGGGCCACCAGGGTTTGGTTTTATATCACATATAAATACAAATAATTAATAAAAATAAGTTAATTAGGAAATGATAACCCAATGGAAAGTAGACAAATGATATGAGTTTAATGAGGAGAATATGCATGTGGCTACTAAAACTCTCAAACACATCGCACTTTAGCCTGACTGACCCTCATTTGAGATCGGCTGATGTTGTGTTACAACTTTGCAATCCAGCATCTGCATATGATCCATCCTTTTGTTTCCTCACTTGTTTACAGATGTTGTTCTTATGATTGCTTCTCAATAAGAACTCTGTCAATCTCTACATTTAGAGAACCCAACCTATGACAGATAATAACAGATATGAGTTATGGTAGACTCAACTAAACGTAAGATGTGTTTGAGGTAACAAATCAGGGAATATAGGGAGAAGATTGAGCAAGGGTAGGCAAATGCTGTTAGGTGGTTTGAGAACAGAGAGGTGAACTCTTGGAAGAACATATGAAAATGTGTAATAGTGAAGAAGAAAGGAGAGAAGAAGTGGGCATCGAGTATTTAAAATTTTTGTATTAGAGATGGACAAATTTTGAGAATATAGTCAGGGGGACAGCTGAGAAAAATGGAGCAGATAAGAAGGCACTACAAATGAAAAAACAAGAAACTGAAAAACTAATTCATAGAATTTTCCGTTGTTCTAGTCTTGAAGAAGAGTAAAAAAATGAGCCAAGGGCTAAGATAGTCAATGAACAATAAAGTATCATTGACAGGTCAAAAGATAGGAATAACAAGAAGTGGTTTGCATAACCACATGATATGAACCTTAAAAGAGGCAGACTCAGTATATTAATTTCAGAAAAATCAGATTTCAGAGCAAGTAAAATTATCAGGAATAAAGAGGGACATAACATAATGATAAAGGGGTCAACTCTCCAATAAGACATAATAATCCTGAAGGTGCATATACATTACAACAGAGCATTACAATATAAGAAGCAAAAACTGATAAAACTGCAAGGAGAAAAAGACAGACCCATTATTATAGTTACAGACTTCAACACACCTCTAGCAGTAATTGACAGACCCAACAGGCAGAAAATCAGTGAGGATATAGTTGAACTAAACAGCACCACCAATCTACTGGATCTCATTGACATTTATACAATACTTCATCCAACAATAGCAGAATACACATTCTTCTCAAGCTCACATGGAACATTACCAAGACAGAAACATCTGGGCCATAAAATACGCCTTAACAAATTCAGAGAATAGAAATCCTACAAAGCATACTCTCAGTCAACAATGGGATTAAACTAGAAAGCAATAAAAGAAAGAGAGCTAGAACATCCCAAATATTAGGAGATTAAATAACACAGTTCTAAATAACAATGGATCAAAGAAGAAGCTTTAAAAAAGACTGAAAATACAACTTATCAAAATCTGTATGATGCAGCAAAAGTGGTGCTTAGAGGGAAATTTATAGTATTTAATGTATATCATAGAAAAGGAGAGTTATCTAAATTTGGAAATCTAAGTGTCTACCTCAGAAACTTAAAAAAGAAGAACAAATTAAATCCAAAGCAAACATAAGAAAACAAACAATAAAAATTAGAGCAGAAGTCAATGAAATTGAAAAACAGGAAATTAATAGAACCAATGAAACTAAAAGCTGGTTCTTTGAAAAGACCAATGAAATTGATAAACCTTAGCCACACTAATGAAGATAGGGGCAGAGGAGAGGGAGAGAGAGAGAAGACACAATAATAGCAGAAATGAAAGAGGAACCATCACAACTGATTCCATGGACGTTAAAAGGATAATAAAAGAATACTATGAAAAACTCTATGCGCACAAATTTGATGACTTAAATGAAATGAACTAATTCCTTGAAAGACACAACCAATCAAAACTCAACACGAGGTGAAACAGGTAAATTGAATAGGCTATATCTATTAAAGAAGTTAAATTAACAGTGAATAAGCTCTCAAAGTAGAAAGCACCAGACCCTGATGGTTTCACTGATGAATTCTACCAAATATTTAAAGAATAATTAATACCAATGCTTCTCAAACTCTTTGAAAAAAGAGAAAAGGAAGGAACACTTCCCAACTCTTGCTACAAGACTAGCATTTCTCTGATACCCAAAACACACAAAGATATTACAAGAAAGGAGAAGTACAGACCAATATCATTCATGAGCATAGATGCAAAAATCCTCAAAAAAATTAGCAAATCAAATTAAAAAATGAACAAAAAGAATTATACACCACAAACAAATGGGTTTATCTCAGGTATGAAGCTTTGTTTAATATTAAAAAATTGATTAGTGTAATTCATCGTATCAACAGACTAGAGCAAAAGAACCATATGATTATATTAGATGAAGAAAAAGTATTTGACAAGATCTGACACCCATTCATGATAAAAACTCTCAGTAAACTAGGAATAGAGGGAAACTTCTTCAACTTGACAAAAAAATCTATGAACATCTATAGCTAGCATAATACTTAATAGTGGGTAACTAGATGGTTTCCCCTTAGATCATGAACAAGACAGTGATGTCCCGTATCACTACTCCGATTCAACATCATACTGGAAGTTCTAGCTAAAGAAATTAGATTAAAAAAAGGAAATAAAATGCATACGAATTGAGAAGGAAGATAGAAAACTGTCTTTGCAGATGATATGATTGTGTATGTAGAAAATCCCAAAGAATTCACAACAAAACAAAACTCCTGGAACTAATAAGCAGTTATAGCAAGGTAGTAGGACACATGGTTAATGTGCAAAAGTCAATTGTTTTTCTATATTCCAGCAATTAACAAATGGAATTTGAAATAAAAACACAACACCACTTACATTAGGATAAAAAAAAATTAGTTATAAATCTAACAAAATCTGCACAAGATCTATATGAGAAATACTACAAAACTCTGATAAAAGAAGTCAAAGAAGAACTAATGGAGAGATATACAATTGTTCATGCACAGGAAGACTTAATATTATTTATATGTTAATTCTTCCCAACTTTATCTATAGATTCATTCAATCCCAATCAAAATCCCAACAAGTTATTTTAAAGTTTCTATGAAAAAAGCAAAAGACCTGGAACAGTCAACACAATACTGAAGAAGAACAGAACTGGAGGACTGACACCACCCTACTTCAAATCTTATTTAAAAGCTACAGTGATCAAGATAGTGTGGTACTGATGAAGGACTAGACACATAGTTCAGTGAAACAGAATAGAACATCCCAGAAATAGACCCACATAAATATAGTCAACTTAGCAAAAGAGCAAAGGGAATTAAACGGGGAAAGGATAGTCTTTTCAACAAATGTGGCTAGAACAACAGGACATTCACATGCCCTCTCCCCCCGCCCCCCCCCCCAAAAAAAAAATCCAGACACGGAGCTTACATCTTTCACAAAAAATAACTTAAAGTGGATCATAGGCCTAATGTTAGATGCAAAACTATACAGCTTCTAGAAAATAACATAGGGGAAATCTAGGTGACCTTGTTTGTCTATGAATTTAGATACAACACCAAAAGCATGATTCATAAAAAAATAAAAGAAAATGAGTTGAACTTCATTAAAATTTAAAAATCTGCTCTGCAAACACTGTTAGGAGAAAGAAAAGACAAGCCATAGATTGGGAGAAAATATTTGGAAAACACCTATCTGATAAACAAAACAAAACAAAACAAAAACCTCTTAAAATTCAACAATAAGAAAACAAATAGCACAATTACAAAATGGCAAACAGTTTGGACACTTCACCAGAGAAGATACACGGATAGCAAATAAACATATAACAAAAAAAAAAGTTTAACATCATATAACATTAGAGAATTGCAAATTAAAACAACAATGAGATATGACTACACACATTTTAGAATGGCTAAAATTCAACATACTAACAACATCAAATGCTAAGGAAAATGTGAAACAACAGGAACTGTCTCATTGCTAGTGGGAATGCAAAATGGTACAGTCACTTTGGAAGACAATCTGGCAGCTTCTTGCGTAGCTAAACATAGGCTTACCATACGAGCCAGCAGTAATACTCCTAGGTATTTATCCAAAATGTTTGTCCACATAAAAACCTATACAGGGATATTTAGAGCAATTTTATTAATAATTGCTAGCAATTGGAAACAACCTAGCTGTCGTTCGATAGGTGAATGGGTAAACAAAGAATAAACTATAATTTCCATACAATGAAGTATTATTCAGTGATTAAAAAACAAAAAACAAAAAACTATCAATCCACTAAAAGACTTGAAGTAACATTATTGGCATATTGCTAAGTGGAAGAAGCCAGCCTGAAAGAACTACATCCTGTATGATTCCAACTATCTTGACATTCTGGAAAAGACAAACCTATAGAGACAGTGAAAAGATAGTGGTTATGGGGTGAAGGGTTGCATCAAGGGGAGGAGGGTGTGGTGAATAGTGGAACACAAAGCATTTTAAGGGTGGGATACTATTCTGTATGATATTCTATATATATATCTCAATAATTTGTTGTGATGTACACAGTCAAATGCCTTTGCATAGTCAATTAAACACAGGTAAACATCTTTATGGTATTCTCTGCTTTCAGCCAAGATTCATCTGACATCAGCAGTGATATCCCTCATTCCATGTCCTCTTCTGAATCCAGCTTGAATTTCGGGCAGTTTCCTGTCAATGTACTGCTGCAACCATTTTTGAACTATTTTAAGATTTTACTTGCATGTGATATTAATGATATTGTTTGATAATTTCTGCATTCAGTTGGATCACCTTTCTTTGGAATGAACAAAAATATTGATCTCTTCCAGTCAGTTGACCAGGTAGCTGTCTTCCAGATTTCTTGGCACAGACAAGTGAGCATCTCCAGAGTTGCATCTCTTTTTTGAAGCATCTCATTTGGTATTCTGTCAATTCCTGGAGCCTTGTTTTTCACCAATGCCTTCATTGCAGCTTGGACTTCTTCCTTCAGTATCATCAGTTCTTATTCATATGCTGCCTCCTGAAATGTTGAAGGTTGACCAATTCTTTTTGGTACAATGACTCTGTGTATTTATTCCTAGCACCTTCTTTTGATACTTCCTGCATCATTCAATATTTTGCCCATAGGAACCTTCAATACTGCAACTCGAGGCTTGAATTTTTTCTTCAGTTTTTTCAGGCTGAGAAATGCCAAGCACCATATTCCCTTTTGGTTTTCTAACTCCAGGTCTTTGCACATTTCATTATAATACTTTACTTTGTCTTTTTAAGCTACCCTTTGAAATCATCTGTTCAGCTCTTTTACTTCATCATTTCTTCCATTCACTTTAGCTACTCGAAGTTCAAGAGCAAGTTTCACAGTCTCTTCTGACATCCATTTTGGTCTTTTCTTTCTTTACTGTCTTTTTAATGACCTTTTGTTTTCTTCGTGTATGATGTATTTGAAGTCATTCCACAGCTCCTCAGGTCTTTGGTCATTAGTGTTCAGTGCATCAAATGTATTCTTGAGATGGTCTCCAAATTCAGGTGGGATATACTCAAGTTTGTATTTTGGTTTTCATGGACTTCTTTTGATTTTCTTTGTCTTCTGCTTGAACTTGCATATGGGCAATTGATGGTCTGTCCTGAAGTTGGCCCCTGGCCTTGTTCTGACTGATGATACTGAGTTTTCCATTGTCTCTTTCCACAGATGCAGTGAATTTGATTTCTGTGTTTTCCATCAGGTGAGGTCCACGTGTATAGTCACTGTTGATGTTGTTGAAAAAAGGTATTTACAATGAATAAATCATTGCTATTGCAAAATTTTCTCATGCGATCTCCAGCATTGTTTCTATCACCAAGGCAATATTTTCCAACTACTGATCCTTCTTGTTTGCTTCCAACTTTTGCATTCCAATCACCAGTAATTATCAATGCATCCTGATTATATGTTTGATCAATTTCAGACTGCAAAAGTTGGTAAAAATCTTCAATTTCTTCACCTTTGGCATTAGTGGTTGGTGCATACATTTGAGTAATAGTTGTATTAACTGGTCTTCCTTGTAGGCGTATGGGTATTTTCCTAACACTGATGGCTCTATACTTCAGGATAAATCTTGAAATATTCTTTCTGACAATGAATGTGATGCAATTCCACTTCAGTTTGTCATTCTTGGCATAGTAGACAATATGATTGTCTGATTCAAAATGGTCAATACCAGTTCATTTCAGCTCACTATTGCCTAGGATAATGATCTTCTTGCGTTCCATTTCACTTTTGATGACTTCCAAGTTTCCTAGATTCATGCTTCATATATTTCATGTTCTGAGTATTAATGGATGTTTGTTACTGTTACTTTTCATTTTGAGTAGTGCCACATTAGCAAATGAAGGTCCTGAAAACTTAACTCTATTCACGTCATTCAGATTGACTCTACTTTGAGGAGGCAGCTCTTCCTTAGTCGTATTTTGAGTGCCTTCCAACCTGAGGGGCTCATCATCTGGCACTATATCAGACAATGTTCTGCTGCTATTCATAAGGTTTTTACTGGCCAATTTTTTCAGAAGTACATCTCCAGGTCCTTCCTAGTCTTAGTCTGGAACCTCTGCTGAAACTTGTCCGCCATGAATGACCCTGCTGGTATTTAAAATTCTGGTTGCATAGCTTCAAGTATCACAGCAGGACACAAGCCACCACAGACAGTAGTGGTATATATACGTATATATGTATATGTGTATTTATATGTATACATATATGTATATATGTGTGATGGTCAGTGTTCATATGTGATCACCCCTGTGATGAGATCTGCTGTGAGTAGCCTATCAATTGAAAGGGAGTTTCCTTGGGCATGTGGCCAGCATCTGAATATAAGTGGACATTCTGGCTTTTGCCTGCTCTGGATCCTGCAGCTGCCTCCTGTTTGTCTGACCTCTGATTCTTGGGACTTGAGCTAGCATCTTGGGATTCGTGGATCTTCACAGCTTATGAGCAAGAGCCCTGCTCTCCAACCTGCCAGTCTTGTGTTCACCAGTCCCTGAGGCTACGTGAATCAGGAGAAGCCTCTATCCTGATCCACGGGCTTGGGACATTCCAGCCTTTACAATTGCTTGAGCTGTTTCCTTGATATAAATCTCTCTCTATGTATATTTATACTGGTTTTGCTTCTCTAGAGAACCCAGCCTAAGACAATATGGATATGTGTACATATGTATGTATATGTACATATATGTAAATATATAAAAACACATATACATTAACCTTCACTTCTCTATGTTCAAGAACCAACCTGTCTGAGATTTTGTTTTTTTCTTAACTTGTCATTCCAAACGTTAAAAGTAGACATTAAAATAGTCTGATATCTTGTTAAGTCTGTGAATTCTGTGGTCAGAAAGAGCTAAGTTTCAATCACTATTACACAACTTGCTAGTTTTATGACATTTACTCAGTTGCCCCTCTCTATCTTAGCTGTCACTTTTGCCCCTTTATTAAACTCTTCCACAAATCACCCACTTTGAGTTTGCCATCTATTTGTCTCTGGGACCCTGATTTTGTCCCTATATTAATGAATATAATAAAATTTTAAAACCTACAAAGTTTAATACTTATTGCCCTTACTATTGGAAAAATACTAAGTATTGTTTTTCTATCTCTTACAACTGTGAGTTAGATTTAGGAAAAGCATATTGTACAAATCATGAATTTACATATTCTTGCACATTAACATTGCATGTAATGATTCCTGAGTCCAATGATGTGATGTTGTTTAGAACATATACCCTTGGTGACTTTCATCTGTGATTCAAAAGTGTGTTTGCTCCTTCCTGATTATGCTATGCATGTTGTATAGATTATTTACCCTGAGGGCAAACTGAAAGCATTAAAAACACCCCATTTGGGAATTTCACTGAATTATTAAATGATAGTTGAATTATTGTGATAGCAGAACATGACTAAATTATTAACTAATAGCTAGGAAATGAATAGCTGCTTTATTGGCTCAGCAGTTGACTGTGAGATCAAGTGATGTTTTTAATGTAATGACTATAATTTAAAAGAAAAAATTCTATTTCATGATAACTTTAAAACTCTTATATTTTACTGAAGCTCTTTTCTCTCTTTCCCCATCTCTGCCCACTCCTGTTATTTCACTATTCTAATGCTTTATACTCTATCTCTAAGCTTATCACTCTTCTTGGCTCTAGATCAGTGTAATCAGCTCTTTAAAAAATATGTGAAATATATATGCAACAGAACATTTGTCATTTCAACATTCTTCACATGTACAACTCAACCATTCCTTTATTTCTTTTTTTATAATTTTAACTGAATGTCTTTCCCTATAAAACATTGTCAGACTGTAAGGCCCATGAGGGCAGGGATTATTGTTTTTATTACTATTGAATGCCCAATATCTAGAAGGATACTTGGCACATATCAGAAATGTAGTAAATATTCATTGGATGAATAAATGCATACAGAATGTCAGCCACAAATAGACTAATAAACAGTAACCTCAGATTTTCATGCTTAAATTTAAGCCATTTTCTGTCTGCTTCCCATTCCACTTTCACCACCTAATACTCAATCCCATCCTTTATTACCCTTGAAGACTTTGCTAACTATTCTTTTATTTTCAATCTGATAAGATTATCATAGCTCTAAGATCATTGACCTTGTGATTCTTGCCTCTAATTAGCAATATAAGACTAGACTTATTGGGAGAAGTTAGATCTGCCACTAATTCTGATAATAAATGAGTCACATTAGGTTCCTGTGTTACAAATAAAGGTATTTCATCTGTCTATAAGGATGTACCTTTTCTTGATGGAATTTACCACTTCAGAAGTGCAATCAAATAACTTGGAATAGCAGGGTAAAATTCATCTAGAAAGTAGCTTTTCCAGCACTCCAATCAAGATGGAAATTACAAAACCACATTAAAGGTGATTTTAGGTTTCATAGAGGTTTAGAAAATTATCTTATTCAACATTTAGTCAATGGTATGGCATATATAACTTAGGTTTATTTTATTTTTTCTCCAGTCAACATCCTTTTAGAGGAAATACAGAAAATAATATCCAAATACGGCAATTACCACATGTTGGTATGGTGACTCAGTTACAGAATTAATTTATTCACAATCATTAGTTTGCTGAATTTTGTTTATTTTAACACTTCTTTTTCCTGGAATCTAATTGTCTTATAATTTTAAGCATTTATTTTAAAGGTGCATAGCAGGACATTTCAAGTGTATGTAACTCAAGAAGATAGTTTGTGATGAGAAAATACTAGCACACAGTGTAATGGACATCACAAAGTCAGGTTCAATGAATAGATATCTTCTTCATAGTACAAATACAAAAATGACGCAGATAATAGCTTTCTGCCTACGTAGATAGAAAAGAGAATGAACGAGAATTAGCAAAGTTCCTCTAAATCACCCAAGTCAATCTTCTTCTTCCACATGAGAGGAAAATGAGGATCAGATAGAAAAAAAAAACCAAAAAACAAAAAACACCTTATTAAAAGCAAGACTCCATTATGTTAATATTAATAAACTAAGATAATTTTTCATAAAATATCTCAGAAAATATTTGTGTAGATGACTATACAAAGTCAAAAGTGAGCAATCTGATAGAACTCTGGCCTTTTAAAGGTACCAGCTTCAGAATGACACCCTGCTGGCCTTCAAAATGCAGTATATATCAAAAAAAAAAAGAAGGTCATTGTAAGATGCCATGTCCCTGATAGCTAGACTATATATGTCCAGGAACCAAGTGTTGGAGGTATGAATGAGATAAATGACCACTTTCACCATCATTCTCTGTGTTCTACTTCTGGAATATGTGCTTCCTATCCTTACATCTTCAGGATCTGTGTGATTAAACGCATTGGTTCTTGAGAAATAACCAACTCTTCTCTAACAGTACAATGTAAACTAAAGCTATGGCTGTAGTTTCCTTGCCAGAAACCTAGTGGGCAAAGAATGGAGGTAGTATACTGGTAAGGGTAATTAATCTTTATTATCATGAAGAGATAAGATAGTTGCTATAAAATGGGTGCAGAGAGAAGTTTGTGTGGAATTCATTCAATTCACGGGAATGTTTCTTGCCTTGAAGATAGCCTTGAAATGGCAATTGAACCAACCAAACCAGACAGAATAGGACAATAGAAAGAAGTTCAATTCCCTTAGGGATGAAGGTGTGGCTTTACCTTACTTATCAAACAACTAAATTACTGCCTGGGGAACAACTGCAGTAGTAGGGAATCTCTAGATTCTTCCAGTAACACTCCAGTTCTAACACTTTATTTACTTTTTGAGAAATTAAGACTAACCAGCACCTTAAAGAATCAGTGATAGATCAGAGTGAATGAACTTAATATGGTGAATCTGCGTTGTGCAAAGGGTACACTTCAGCAGACACTGTGGGTTACCCAAGATATCAATAGCAAGTGCTATTTAAATGTGTGCCCATTCAATGGCTTTTTACTGCAAATGCCTTTGAAGAATTGCCTGAGGTTTTTCTCAGGTCGCCTGGACAAGTTCTACCTATGCTAACAGATAGAAGGTCGTGTCAGAAATGAATTGACAGATAAATACTACAGTTTTCTCACAACTTGTGTGTGATAACTGTGAGGTGTGCTCTCTACAATCACCCATATGTTTCTATGGCTATTGAGCCCTACTAGAGCACAGCAGTAACCTGCTCTTTAATGCATCCTGTATTGGCATCTTTCCCTTCCCTGTTACACTTCTCTATTTCTCTACCGGTGCTTTCTGGGGTCACTTTCCTAATAAACTACTTACACTCAAATCCTTGTTTCAGTGTCTGTTACTGGTAAAATCCAACCTAAGACCTAAGACTTGTCAGACAGTGACGAGTAATCAGAAAACAAAAACAGAGCAGGATTGGGCAGGAAGTTGTAATGGAGACATGGCCGAACTTTACAATTTTAAATAAGTTTCTTAGGGAAAGTCAGATTGAAAAGTTTATATTTGAGCAAAAATCTAAAGGAGATGAGAGAATCTGATAACATCTGAAGGAAAAATATGCTAGGCAGGGAAAACAGTAAAAATCACTAGGCTGGAACCTCTCTGACATGGTTTAGAAATAATGAGGTGGTCATGGACTCTAGAGCAGAGTGAGAGAAGGGGAGAGTATTAGATGAAATCAAACAAGGATGAGTCAGTGGTACGGTTAAGGGAGAATGTACTAGGTCCCATAGAAACCTAAAATCTTTGTTTTTCAGTAAGATCTTTGTTTTTTTACTCTGAAAGGGAGGAGAAACCATGAGGATTCTGAAGAACTTGAATGACATTTTTAAGGATTCTTTTGACTGTTGTGTGGAGAATATAATAACTAGTGAAGAGGTTATTGACAATATTTAGAAAAGATAGCATGGTAGGTGCACCAGGGTGGTAACAGTGATAGTGGTAGTAAGTGTTTAGGCTCTGGACGTATTCTGAAGTTTGAGTCAACTGGATTTACTTAAGGATTGGAACTAAAGTAGGGGAGAAAGAGAAGAATCAAGGATAACTTCAGTGTTTTCACTCAAAGAACTGAATGAAAACTGATGGAGGATATAGGGAAAGGAACAGGGTTTACAAAGAGGAGAGTTGGAGTTCCACTTTGGATCTGTTAAATTTGAGATACTCATTAGGTATCCAAGAGGAGATATAAAACAGATAATTGTATAGTAGTATGGACTTCTGGGGAAATGTCTGGGCTAGAGATGTTTATTTGGAATTATCAGCAAATAGTCACCAGAACACATTATGCGTATTTTTTGTATGTATAAATGGTAAATAATCCAAAGTTTTTAAAAGTTATGGATAGAATTTAAACAATCTTTAACTTATACTATCCCTTCAACTTAACACTGATGAATTGGGGCCTAAAAAGTTAGAGGACAAAATCAATCATTTTTTAGTTGATACAAACTATCCACCCTAAGAATGATAACAGGAATTAACTCATTTAGGGTGTTAAAGTTTACTGAAGGTGGATAGTAATAATTTCAATCATCTAAAGAGAATAAGCAAAAAAGTAAGGAACAATTGAAAATGGTATGATGTTTATTTCCAAAGCAAATGTTATCTGGACTAATAAGAAGAATGCTGGAGAAGAGCTAAAACAATATCAACGGTACCTTCTAAATAACCACAAAATCCCTGTTGGCTTTTGTTATTTTATCCTATCAAATGTACAGAGATTCATTCTCTTTGGACAAGGCCCTACTCCTCGATGAGATAGTTAAGCATGCACACAGGGAGTGGGGTGTGATTTTAAATGCCTGTGAAGGGAAGCTGTCATAGTGATGTAAATACAGGGAATGATCCCATACATCCATGGGGGAGTGGGCAATTTGCTATGTATGAATCTATTGTGAATCTAAGAATTTGATTTATCTAAGTAAATCTGTTCAATTTACTCCTTGACATGTTTTATCCAGTAGTAAATAAAGATGATCTAAATACTTTAAAAGTGTCTCAAGCTCTATGTTATCTCTATGTGTCAGGAGGATCTTTCCAGCGGTGGGGTACTACAGGCTGCTGCCCGTTGCAGAAGCTACCACAGTGACACATAACTCTGCTGCCTGACCCAGATGACTGAGGCTACTCTGACTTATTGCCTTTTCTGAAGTCCTGGGAGTGAATCATAGGTGCCTACTAATTTGGAATAACCCTGTGTTGAATTGATACCAACATTGTGGAACCAACACAATGAGAGGACTACAGAGTAGTTAGTATCAGGTCTCCATCAAAAGAGTTGATCAAATACACTCTTTGAGTTTGCCTGCTGTGGCATTCTAAGATACTGATTTCTGGCTCCTTTGTCTTGGAAAGCAGGATACAGATTCTTCAGGGAGATTATATGGGCATGATATGCTTCTTCTTCTTCTAGCTTAGCCTTAGGGAAAATTGTGGAATAAGGTATAGAAGGTTTCTGTGATTTTAGGCCCATTCTCAAAGTTAGGGGTTAGTTCCATTTCTTCTTGTGCATCTCAGTGCCTCCATTGTTGCTCTGTTCTCCTCCTCCTACTAGTAGCAGGGTTCAGACATGGGTGGAATTTCTGACAAATATTTCTATGTTCACCATCAGGGGAGACCAGTTGTTCTAACATATCAGTTTGGTGCGTAATTTTTTTTTTTTTTTAAGATAATGCATTTGTCTCCATCTCTTGGACACCCAAGTTTCCCATTAAGCAGTGATTCTCCCATTTTCAGTCATTAAGGAAGAGCACCCCTGGACCTGCCACCAACCCTGGGGTATGTAAAATAGAGAAATGCATATATCACCCCAAACTGTCCCTGTGTTTAAGTGAATAGGGGAGGTATTGTTGGGGAAACGTCAAGAGAAAGCATGCTTGGATTTTATAGGAATTTAATTTGTAATGCCAGGGCTAAGCAAACTAATAAGGAAAAAAGAAAATTCTTTTATGTTATCCAGTTTAACTGAGGTTTTAAAACTCACTGAGGAAGTCATGCCAGCTTATCATTTTCATTGATTTTTCCTGGCATTTAGGTAAAAGGTCTTAATAGTTTAATATGAAGCTGTAAATGATCTATAATGTAGATTTATAGTCATATACTATAAAAATCCGCCAGAAAAGCCAACTCATCAAAATCTTAACCTTTACTACACCGAATGATCATGTTTCAAGAGAATGGGCACACTCTGGTAACCTTCAAGATCTGAAAAGAGAGCTGTTATTAATGTCACTCTACAGGATAGACTACTGAATCCACTGCTCCTGGTTTACAATACTCTGGGTTTGGCAAATCCAGTCCAAAGATGAATTCTTGTAACTATTTTTGCAGAGAAAGGAGACTCTGTAGGTTTTTAGCTTAAGTCACATAAATTGGAAAAGTAAGTCTGACTTATGGGTTACCCACTTTTACTTTAATTTTACACTAGTATGAGTAGACTAGTACACGTAATTTTCTTTCCACATTCGTCCAAATTTAGAGACAAGGTTTTTGTGTTTCTATTAAATTTGTCATGTATTTCTGCCTACTTTCCATCCTAGCTGCATCATGATTTGATCGGTCAAAAAGTAAAAAGCCTTTCTTGCTATATAGTGGTTTAAAATATAAAAAATGCAAAGAATAATACACCCCACATGCCACCAAGAAAATCATATCTTAGTATTCAATCTTACGTTCCCATTTCTATGATGCATTGACATTTTTATATTATTATATATTTGTTTTAAGTGCCCCCTCCCCAAATCCTTTGTGGAACATTATGTGGAACAAAGAAAAAGAATAATCAGAAATGTGTGTGCATTGTAGAAAACAAGGAATATACAGCCAGTTAGGAAGGTTTATTTACTGTGTGTATGTGAGTGTGTGTGGTGTGTGTGTATGTGTGTGTATGTGTGCATGTTTTAAGAGCAACAATCTCACCACAAATAAAAATCACATAACATTTTTTCTTTCCTTTTTTTTTTTTACTTATTTCTGTTCTTTATATACTGTTAATTATATTCCAGGAGGCACAAACTGCACTGGCATTTGTGATACAACGATGCCCTCAATGATCGTGTGTTTGCTCCCTTTTCTTTTCAGAAGGAAAGAGATTAGTATTGCTCCACTCATAGATTCATGACAAAAAGTGAGCCAGTCAGAGATTTTTTTCTAGGAAGACCCTTTTCCTATGTGGAGGCATATATAGTCATATACTAACCCAGAGCTGTTAGGGACATGATCCCCTCTGTGCATAGAATTATGCCTGTAAAATGAGAGCTTGAAGTCATCATTCAAAGAGAAAGCAAGGTAAGAGATGGAAAGATTGGAAGCTGGAGGGCCTCCTTCCAGTCTTTGTGTTCCCATATACTGCCTTGCATTCTATCATTCCTAAGAGGTTTTGTTCTTTAGTGCTTTCTTCAGTTTTGTAAACAACTCTAACGTCTGCCAAACATACCGTCTGAAAGAGTCTGGCCAATAAAAATCCACATATGCAAATATGCATTCTGCTGTTCCTCCCAAGTTATCAACCATGCCTAACCTTTCTTAGCTCAATTGATATCAAGCATGTTCAGAGCTGAACTTTTTTTGTAAGTACATTAAGTAAGTATTTTTTGTAAGTATATTTTGTAAGTATTATAAAGTAAGATTTTTTTCCTTTTATTAAAGAAAATTAATGATTATGTAACATACATAATGCAGTTGTATCATAATTTAATTAATTATCTCCATCTTGTGGGGCAGTTTCTACAAATTAGAAATAATGCTGAGATAGATATTTGTTTATACTGCTATTTCCATATTTTAGGTTAATGTCATAAGATAGATTTGCAAAGGTAGGATTAACATGTCCAAGGGGATAAGCATGTTAATGGTTTTAAATTCCTATTAACAAATTGCTTTCCAAAATGGATAAACTGATTTATTCATTTACCAGAACTACTTTCACTATCAAGTGGTATTACTTTTTCAATATTTCTAATTTAGAAAGTGAAAAATGATAACTCATTGATATTTTAATTTGTATTTCTTTGATTACCTATGAGGTTAAACATCTTTATATATGTTGTGCTATTTAATACATTTGACCTATTTGTATAAAATCAAATACTTCTTTAATGAGAAAATCTGCTCATATGCTCATTTTGTATGAATAATGCAAGTTAATAGACAGTTACCGAGAGCTTTAAGATACGGTAAAAATACTGAATTTGTTTCTTTTGTTAATAGAACTAGAATTTTTGACCTATATTTAGACATTGGTGACATAGGGAATTATCATGCAAATTTTCTAAACATACTACCTATGCTGGAGTTCCTTGAGTGAATAGGTATTGTTAAAAATTCTCTGACATATGTAGGTGAACAATAGAGGTTATTTATTCACGAGTGAACAGAATGAATATAATTCAGAGCTCCTTCCATTATCATGGGCATCTTAGTACTAAGAAAAGCATCACTCCCAGTAGCAGTCTTTTAAAAAAAAACAATCACTCTCCCTCCAAACAGCAGCGTGACTTTTGACACTTTCAGGCAGATTAAGAACTGAAGTCACAGTGGGCAACCATAAGAGTCTAAACACACTGAACAATGGGTCTCTCCATTGGTGGGAAGAAATTAGTGACCAAAGCCCTTGAAACTATGGATCAATGGTGGTGATGTGCTACAGGGAATCTATGAACAAGCTTCATTCTTTTCTATCTCACAGGGGGCATCAGTAGAGAGTGTGATCCGTTGAAGTCAATAGAGACCATTGTGAAAGCAGTGTGTATACGTGGATTTAAACTGACCTGAGATATAGCTAAGGGAGAATAAAATGTGTGGATAAATCTGTGGTAATTACTTCCTACATCTTTAGTCAAAAAATTTTTTTTTCTTAGACATCTAACAAAATTAGAATAACAAAAATACACAAATGTACAAATTCATATATTTTATTTCTGGAATAAATTGGTTGTAAAATAATTTCATTTCAGGGATAATAGAGAAGACATACGCTCTCTCTTCTGACTTGATGGAAAATGACAGTCTCCAGCGTGTCATAATTGACATACTATCCATGATAATATACTGGAATGCCAGAAGCATGGAAGCAAATTAGCAGCTGAATTCAAGACCAGACTGGCTACATTAAAATTTATTACAGGTTGGAAACTTCCACTCTGCTGATACACAGGTGATCTTTCAGATTTTTTCTATTCACCCTCTCTTAACTTGAGTTCTCTCCCTGTGTCCATTACTTTTTCCTGGACAAAGATAAGGACAAGACAGATAATGTTGGTGGTAAGGCTGAAAATAAAGCAAGAGCAGGAAGAGTCAGTAAATTGTTCTTGACCAGACACCTTGTCCCACTGCAAAAGGGACACAATTTCAACCTTTTCAGTAGATTCATCTAAGAGTTACCATCACTTTTTTTTGCTTTTACTGCTAAAGCTGATCTATCAGTTTTGAACATTATTATTTGACTTCTAATAATGAGAGATGACAATTGTATTCCTTTGTACCATCCCATATCCTCCACTTCATCCTTCATAGACATTCATATACCTATTTCCAGTTAAATCACTCATCATTGCTGACTTGATTGTGATCATGTAAATATTGTTCCCTGCTAAGAGCCAGAGGGTATATTACAATTACATTTCTTTATGTGCAGGTATATGTTTCTCCTTGAGACATATTGTCTTTCTGTCTTTCCTATATTGCTTGCCCAATTTCTCATCATCTATGCTTTCTAAATGTTCTCTTATATTATCTATTCTATTTTTGTACTCCAAGAGACTCCCTCCAAAAATCTGATGTTGTTTTACTCTAACCTGGACTAATTTTTCTCTAGGTCTGCTCAGTGTTTTCATCCCAGGCCTTATTTTTTTATTTTTATTTTTTATTGTACTTTGGATGAAGGTTTACAGAACAAATAGTTTCTCATTAAACAGTCAGTACACATATTGTTTTATGACATCAGTTAACAACCCCACAACATGTCAACAGTCTCCCTTCTCAACCTTGGAGGACCTTTTTTTTTTTTTTTTTTGGTGAAAATATACACAGCCAAAGTTACACCAATTCAAAAATTTCTACATGTACAATTCAGTGACATCAATTACATTCTTCCAGTTGTGCTGCTATTCTTACTATCCTTTTCTAAATTATTCCATCACCATTATCTTCAACTCACTGCCCACTAGGCTTCCATTAAACCTTGTGAGTTGTTGTTGTCAGTTTGATCTCACACAGATAATTCTTTTTTTTTTTTTGTACCTTATATAAAGGTTTACAGAACAAATAGTTTCTCGTTAAACAGTTAGTATACATATTGCCCTATGACAATGGTTAACAAACCCAAGACATGTGAACACTGCCCCTTCTCAACCTTGGGTTCCCTATCACCAGCTTTCCTGTCCTCTCCTGCCTTCTAGCCCTTGTCTCTGGACTTCTGTGCCTCCTTAGTCCCATTTGGTTTTGTGGGGCTGTGTAGTCCCCGGCTGAACGGTGAACCTCGGGAGTGACTTCACCACTGAGCTAAAAGGGTGTCCAGGGGCCATACTCTCGGGGTTTCTCCAGTCTGTCAGGCTAGTAAATCTGGTCTTTTTTTGTGAGTTAGAATTTTGTTCTACAGCCTTCTCCAGCTCTGCCCAGAACTCTCTGTTGTGATCCCAGTCAGAGCAGTCAGTGGTGGTAGCTGGGCACCATCTAGCTGTACTGGCCTCAGTCTGGTTGAGGCCTAGGTAGCTGTGGTCCATTAGTCCTTTGGACTAATCTTTTCCTTGTAACCTCTTCTATTCATTCTTCATAAAATCTGTACATGGAAGATACTACAACTCTCCTTCCCCATTGTCAGGTTATACCTACTTCACCAGAATTTCAAGGTTACTTTTCTAGAGAAACTGAAAAGAGAAAGGAAAGATATCTCTTCCTTCTGGCATTTGGAAAGTTTCCCAAGAAATATGTAAGAACCTACCCATCTATATGAAAAGAAATTTCTCTAGTTAACATGCCTCACCCATATACACAGAACACCCAGATAACATTTAATCCTTAAATTAAAAAAAAAAAAAAAAATCAAAGAATATGTGACCCTAAGGGGTGAGACCAGTGGAGTATCTTAGATGACTGCTCACAGGCTTTTAAGACCCCAGACCCAAGCCTTATTTTTGTTACTATGTAAGGTTTGATGAACTTTCTATATCATCTATATTTACATCTATATGTATCAGGACAATGAAAAAGGAAGACAGAAGGAAAATTGATGCTTTCAAATTGTGGTGTTGGTGAAGAATATTGAACATACCATGGACTACTAGAAGAAAAGCAAATCAGTCTTAGAAAAAGTGCAACCAGAATGCTGCTTGGAAGTGAGGATGGAGAGACTTTGGCTTGCTTTCTTTGGACAGCTTACCAAGAAAGACTAATTGATAGAAAAGAACATCATGTTTGGTAGAGGGTCAGCAAAAATGAGGGAAATCTCCAATGAGATGGATTGACACAACAATCATGACAATGGACACAGTCATACTAATAATCATAAAGACGGTGCAGAACCATGTAACATTTTGTTCTATTATACATAAGGTTGTCATGAGTAGGAACTGACTCAATGGCAACTAACAGCAACAACATCTGTATCTATATTCTTGATTTACCCTCCTGTTTTACAAGAGCACATTCTCAAATTATTTCCTAAGGAATGATGGATAGGAGTTAAATTTCCTGAGTTTTTATGTGACAGATAGTGTCTGATATCTACTTTATATAATTGGTAGTATGGCTGATGATGAAATTCTATACTGACACTGTATGTTGAGAAGTTCAATGTTAGTATGATTCATATTGCTCTTAAGGTGACTGTCTTAGTCATCTAGTGCTGCTATAACAGAAATACCACAAGTGGATGATTTTAATAAAGTTAAGTTTATTTCCATACAGTAAAGTAGGCTAAAAGTCCAAATTCAGGGCGTCAGCTCCAGGGGAAGGCTTTTTCTCTCTGTCGGCCTTCTTCTCTTCAGTGTTCCCCTGGACTAGGAGCTTCTCTGTGCAGGGACCCTGGTCCAAAGGATGCACTCTGCTCCCGGCACGGCTTTCTTGATGTTATGAGGTCCCCCTGTCTCACTGCTCACTTCTGTCTTTTATATCTCAAAAGATTGCCTTTGGACACAACCCAGTCTTGTAGATCAGGTCCTGCCTTACTAACACAACTGCCACCCATCCTCCTCATTAACATCACAGAGGCAGGTTTTACAACATATAGGAAAATCACACAGTACCAGGAATCATGGCCCAGACAAACTGATATACACATTTTGGGGGGGACATAATTCAAACCATGACAGTGACCTATCTATAAACTTTTATGGTTTTCTATTATTCCCAGTGGTCTAAAATATCACAATTATATTCTTTGAGCATTTTTCTTTATTTTCCCGAGCACTTGTTGCAGTCCTTCTCTCAGAAGATGTGTGTCCTTTAGTTCTTGGACATCACCTTGTATTAATTTTTTGATCATTTTCTTTCCTACATTTTGTCTGTTTTCACTTAATGGAATCCTAACGTTTTGATGTTATAACTCTTGGATTGTGTTCTGTTCTTTGTATCTCTTTTTCATATTTTCTGAACTTTCTCTTTGTATTCTAATTGCAAAGAAATTTTATTGGTTTCCTTTTTCACTAAAATCTTTCCAATTCTTTTATTGTATGTTTTCATTTCAGCTATCATAGATTAAATTTCCAAGAGTTACTTATTGTTGTCTAATTGTTCTGTTCTGGATGCCGTACCTTCTCCTTTCTTCATATCCAAGAATATCCTTTTTTTTTTCTTTTAGTATTCTACATAATTTCTGCTTCTTATAAATTTACATTTTATGTTTATTAGTAGTCTCTCTGCTTCGTGTTGGAGCCTCTTCTTAAATGTCAGATATTCTTTGACTTTTTTTTATTTTAATTTAGGGATTACATGTTATTTGGGTGTTCTGTGTATATGGGTGAGGCATGTTAACTAGAGAAATTTCTTTTAATATAGATGGGTAGGGTCTTATATATTTCTTGGGAAACTTTCCAAATGCCAGAAGGAAGAGATATCTTTCCTTTCTCTTTTCAGTTTCTCTAGAAAAGTAACCTTGAAACTTCTGGTGAAGTAGGTATAACCTGACAATGGAGGAAGGAGAGTTGTAGTATCTTTCATATACAGATTTTATTTTAATCCCTCTGTGTTCAGTCCAAGGAGCCCTGGTGGAGCAGTGGTTAAAGTGCTCAGCTGCTAAACCAAAGGTTGAACCCACTAGCCACTCTGCGGGAGAAAGATGTGGCTGTCTGCTTCCATAAAGATTTTACAGTCTTCGAAACCCTATGTGGCAATTATACTCTGTCCTAAAGGGTTGCTATGAGTCGGAATCAACTCAACTGCAGTAGGTAGGTTTGGTGTTCAATCCCATCTTGTTTCTGCCATTTGTCAAAACATGTATCTAGCATCTTCAGAGATTTAAGGGGATAGATTGCTTACTTTTTTAGAAGTAAATCCCTGTAGAAGGAACCCTGGTGGCACAATGTTTAAATACTTGGCTGCTAGCCAAAAGGTCAGTGGTTTGAATGCACAAGTGGCTCCGAGGGAGAAAAGACCTGGTGGTCTGATCTTGTAAAGGTTACAGCCTAGGAAATCCTATGGGGCAGTTTTACGCTGTTCTATAGGGTCGCTATAAGTTAAAATCGACTTGACCGCACACAACACCACTACAACAGACCCCTCTAGGCTGTGTCTTCTTTTACTCAGCAATTTCAACTATTGTTTCTCTCTCTACTTTTCATTTTCCAGAAGAATATTGAAATCTCTAATAAACATATGCCAACTCTCACTCTTATGCTGTTTGAATTTATAGGATTTTATTCCTTTACTTTCATTGTGGTGGTTTTTCTGGAGGGAGAAAAGAACTCTATTTGTAGTCAATCCACCATCTTTTATCAGAAGTTGTTTCTCACCTTTTTTCTTTTTTCAGTTATTTTTATAACCAAAAAAGAGTGGAGGGGGTTAAATTTCTTTAACAAAGGTTAACATGAGAAAGAACATCTTAGTCTAGAATCTTGGAGAGTTGATCGTTTAAGCCTTGTCTTTTGTTCAAATTAACATAATGTCCCAGTGCAATCTCTTCATAAAGCCTTTCAGTTTTACAAAGAATCATCATACTAGTTCCCGTTTTTGTGCTTTCTGCTCCAATTAGCTTCTATTTATTCTTCAAGACTCAGCTCATTTTGCACCTCCCAGAAAATCTCTCATTCCTACTAGGTAATAAACAATCTTCCTCTGTGATCCAATTTCTACCACTTATCTGTCAGTTTTTCATACTGTGGTGGCTTGCATGTTGCTATGATACAGGAAACTATGCCACTGGTATTTTAAATACCAGCTGAGTCATCCATGGTGGAAAGGTTTCAGTGGAGATTCCAGATTAAGACAGACTAGGAAGAAGGACCTGGTGATCTACTTTTGAAAAAACTGGTCTGTGAAAATCTTGTGAATAGCAGTGGAACACGGTCTGGTATAATGCAAGAAGAAAAGCCAGTAAAGTTGGAAGGCACTCAAACTATGACTAGGGAAGAGCTGCCTCCACAAAGTAGAGTCGGCCTTAATGACATGGATGCACTAAAGCTTTTGGAACCTTCATTTGTTGATGTGGCACAACTCAAAATGAGAAGAAACAGCTGCAAACATCCATTAATAATCGGAACATGGAATGTGTGAAGTAAGAGTCTAGGAAAACTGGAAATCATAAAAAATGAAACAATACAAAAAGATCGATATCTTAGGCATTAGTGAGCTGAAATGGACTGGTATTGACCGTTCTAAATCATATGGTCTACTATGCTGGGAAGGACAAACTTAGGAGGAATGGCATGGCATTCATCGACAAAAAGAACATTTCAAGATCTATCCTGAAGTACAATGCTGTCAGTATTAGGAAAATAGCCACATGCCTACAAGGAAGACCAGTTAATATGACTATCACTGAAATTTATGCACTAACCACTAATGCCAAAGATGAACAAATTGAAGATTTTTACCAACTTCTGCAATCTGAAATTGATCAAACACGCAATCAAGATGCACTGATAATTACTGGTGATTGGAATGTGAAAGCTGGAAGCAAAGAAGAAGGATCAGCAGTTGGAAAATATGGCCTTGGTAATAGAAACAACACTAGATATCATGTGATAGAATTTTACAAGAATAACAAATTATTCATTGCAAATATATTTTTTCAGCAACATAAACAACGACTATACACATGGACCTTGCCAGATGGAATACACAGGAATCAAATTGACTACATCTGTGGAAAGAGACGATGGAAAAGCTCTATATTATCAGTCAGAACAAGGCCAGGGGCCGAATGCAGAACAGACCATCAACTGCTCATATGCAAGTTCAAGCTGAAGCTGAAGAAAATTAGAACAAGTCCATGAGAGCCAAAGTGTGGCCTTCAGTATATCCCATCTGAATTTAGAGACCATCTCAAGAATAGATTTGATGTAATGAACACTAATGACCAAAGACCAGATGAGTTGTAGAATGACATCAAGTACATCATATATGAAGAAAGCAAAATGTCATTAAAAAGACAGGAAAGAAAGAAAAGACCAGACTGGATATCAGAAGAGACTCTGAAACTTGCTCTTGAATGTAGAATACCTAAAGTGAACGGAAGAAATGATGAAGTAAAAGAGCTAAACAGAAGATTTCAAAAGGCAGCTTGAGAAGATAAAGTATCATAATGGAATGTGCAAAGACCTGGAGTTAGAAAACCAAAAGGGAAGAACACGCTCAGCTTTTCTCAAGCTGAAAGAACTGAAAAGAAAATTCAAACCTCAAGATGCAATATTGAAGGATTCTATGGTCAAAATATTGAATGACACAGGAAGCATCAGAAGATGGAAGAAATACACAGAGTCACTGTACCAAAAAGAATTGTTAGACATTCAACTATTTCAGGACATAGTATATGATCAAGAACTGATGGTACTGAAGGAAGAAGTCCAAGCTGCACTGAAGGCATTGGTGAAAAACAAGGCTTCAGGAATCGACGGAGTACTGATTCAGACGTTTCAACAAACGGATGCAATGCTGCAAGCACTCAGTTGACTATGCCAAGAAATTTGGAATACAGCTACCTGGCCAACCGACTGGAAGAGATTCATATTTGTGCCCACATCAAAGAAAGGTGATCCAATAGAATGTGGCAATTATCAAGCAATATCATCAATATCACACACAAGTAAAATTTTGCTGAAGATAATTCAAAAGCAGCTTCAGCAGTACATCAACAGGGAGCTGCCAGAAATTCAAGCCGGATTCAGAAGAGGATGTGGAATGAGGGATATCACTGCTAATGTCAGATGGATCTTGTCTGAAAGCAGAGAATACTAGAGAGATGTTTACATGTATTTTACTGACTATGCAAAGGCATTTGACTCTGTGGATCATAACAAATTATGGATAACATCGCGAAGAATGACAATTCCAGAACACTTAATTGTGCTCACTTAGAACCTGTACATAGACCAAGAGGTAATCATTTGAACAGAACGATGAGATATTGCATGGTTTAAAATCAGGAAATGTGTATGTCACGGTTGCATCCTTGTACCATATTTATTCAATCTGTATGCTGAGCAAATAATCTGAGAAGCTGGACTATATGAAGAAGAATGCAGCATCAGGATAAGAGGAGGACTCATTAACAACATGCTATATGCAGATGATACACCCTTGATTGCTGAAAGCAAAGAAGACTTGAAACATTTACTAATGAAGATTAAAGACTACAGCCTTCAGTATGGATTACACCTCAACATAAAGAAAACAAAAATCCTAACAACTGGACCAATGAGCAACATCATGATAAATGGAGAAAATAGTGAAGTTGTTAAGGATTTCATTTTACTTAGATCCACAATCAACGCCTATGGAAACAGCAGTCAAGAAATCAAACACCATACTGCATTAGGCAAATCTGCTGCAAAAGACCTCTTTAAGTGTTAAAAAGCAAAGATGTCGCTTTGAGGACTAAGATGTGCCTGACCCAAGCTATGATATTTTCAATTGCCTCATATGGATGGAAAAGCTGGACAATGAATAAAGAAGACGGAGGAAGAATTGATGCCATTGAATGATTGTGTTAGTGAAGAATATTGAATATACCATGAACTGCCAGAAGAACGAACAAATCTGTCTTGGAAGAAGTACAGCCGGAATGCACCTTGGAAGCGAGAATGGCAAGACTCTATCTTACATACTTTAGACAAGTTATCAGGAAGGACCAGTCCATGGAGAAGAACATCATTCTTGGTAAAGTAGAGGGTATCAAAAAAGAGGAAACCTTCAATGAGTTAGATTGACACAGTGTCTGCAACAATGGTCTCAAAAACAGCAAGGCTTGTGAGGAAGGCACAGGACCAGGACATGTTTCGTTTGGCTATACATAGGATTGTTGTGAGTTGGAGCTGACTCTAAGGCACATAACAGCAACAGTGTGATTCAATTACATCCTGTTTGTATTTTAATGAACAATATATAAATTCATCTGTTTCACCAACTATATTGAAATTTCTCTTATTAATATCTGTGTTCCCAGTACTGAATGTAGCTTTTAACCAGAAGTAGAAGTAGGAGTAATGTGTACTTTTGAAGTATTTATCAAATTGATAAAATAACTGTGCTTTTTATAATTTTGTGTTCAACATGAAACAACAGTATAATACAGTTGGCAAAAAATATCATCATAGTCTTAAGTTAATGAAAATATCTTATTTGTAAAAAAGAAGCTAAATTTTGGCATAGGCCCAATCACATTTAGAAAACTGTACATACTTCTAGAAGTCACGTTTCAATAGAGATATTAAGAAACATAATTACAGTATGTTAAGAAATGAGAAGGTGTAATATATACCAAAACCAAACTGATTGCTATTGAGTTGATTCCAACTCACAGAGACCCTATAGGACAGAGTAGAACTGCCCCATAGGGTGTTCAAGGCTGAAAATCTTTATAGAAGCAGACTGTCACATCTTTCTCCTGTGAAGCAGCTGCTGGGTTTGAACCTCCTACCTTTGGTTAGCAGCAGAGTGCATAATCACTGTGTCACCAGGGCTCCTTGGGTAATATGTAGGGGTCTGAAAATCATGTCCATAGAAGACCATTTGAGAACACTAGGAACTTTTCAGCTAATATATTAAAGGCTCTGGGACATGACTGATAGCTCCAAATATGTGAAGGCTTTTGATATGGACGTAGGATTAAAATTATTCTGTAGGATTAAAATTATTCTGAGTTTAATTCCAATAGGAAAATCTAGACAAATGAGTAGTAGAATTTTAGTTCAATATGAGTAAGAACTCCTCAGCTGGAATCCATTACTTATGATGAAATGACTTTCTCTTTCATAAGAGGTTCCAAATTGAATGACTACATTTATGGGATATATTAGGTAGGCAGTTTTAACACAGTGTCGGAAGTTGGAAGAGCACTCTAACTGTAAGGAGCCCTCCAATATCAATGTTTAGATTTGATATTGATGGAATAAAAGGATTTAGCTGAATTGAGATGTCATTCATATAGTAGAATTAGTAAACTAAAAATAGTACACAATCTATGCACAAAGAATACATGGTATAAATAAAATTTTAATGTTCAGAAAAATCTGTCCTCAAAATTAAAAGAAACACTTTTGAGCTACCACTTTATTTTATATAATCCATAATGTATGTTTTGCTCACAATAGTCATAACTTAATTGATATGTTACTTCCATATTTATGTGTTCTGGATTTTATCAGACGATTTTAAAAGCTGAAAGAACTAAGGAACTGAATGGTCAAATTAAATAACTTTCCTACGCTTACCCAGATAATAAGTTAATTATAATACTTACACTTTATATCCCCCACGTGTCTGTCAGTTTGTCGTACTGTAGGGGCTTACGTGTTGCCGTGATGCTGGAAGCTATGTCACCTGTATTCAGATACCAGCAGGGTCACCCATGGTGGACAAGTTTCAGCTGAGCTTCCAGACTAAGACAGACAAGGAAGAAGGACCCGGCAGCCTACTTTTGAAAAGAATTAGCCAGTGAAAACCTTATGAATAGCAGAGAAACATTGTCTGATATAGTGCTGGAAGGTGAACCCCCCAGGTTGGAAGGCACTCAGAAGATGACTGGGGAAGAGCAGCCTCTTCAAAGTAGAGTCGACTTTAACGACATGAATGGAATCAAGCTTTTGAGACCTTCATTTGCTGATGTGGCATGACTCAAAATGAGAAGAAATAGCGGCAAACTTCCTTTAATAATCAGAACGTGGAATGTATGAAGTATGAATTGAGGAAAATTGGAAATCGTCAAAAATGAAATGGAACACATAAAGATCAATATCCTAGGCATTAGTGAGCTGAAATGGACTGGGATTGGCCATTTTGAATCAGAATGACAACTTGAAGCAGAATGGCATTGCATTCATCGTCAAAAAGAACATTTTAAGATCTATCCTAAAGTACAACACTGTCAGCGATAGGTTACTATCCATACGCCTACAAGGAAGAGCAGTTAATACGACTATTATTCAAATTTATGCACTAACCACAGAGGCCAAAGATGAAGAAATTGAAGATTTTTACCAACTTCTGCAGTCTGAAATTGATCAAACATGCAAAAAGGATGCATTGATAATTACTGGTGATTGGAATGTGAAAGTTGGAAACAAAGAAGAATTGGCAGTTGGAAAATATGGCCTTGGTGATAGAGACGATGCCGGAGATCGCATGATAGAATTTTGCAAGACCAATGACTTCTTCATTGCAAATACCTTTTTTCACCAACATAAACGGTGACTATACACATAGACCTCACCAGGTGGAATACACAGGAATCAAATCAACTACATCTGTGGAAAGAGACGATGGAAAAGCTCAACATTATCAGTCAGAACAAGGCCAGGAGCTGACTGCGGAACAGACTGTCAATTGCTCATATGCAAATTCAAGATGAAACTGAAGAAAATTGGAACAAATCCACAAGAGCCAAAGTATGACCTTGAGTATATCCCACCTGACTTTAGAGACCATCTCAAGAATAGATTTGATGCATTGAACGCTAATGACTGAAGAACAGACTAGTTGTGGAATGACATCAAGGACGTCATGCATGAAGAAAGCAAGAGGTCATTAAAAAGACAGAAAAGAAAGAAAAGACCAAAATGGATGTGAGAAGAGACTCTGAAACTTGCTTTTGAAAGTTGAGTAGCTAAAGCAAAAGAATTCATGAAGTAAAAGAACCGAAGATTTCAAAAGACAGCTCGAGAAGACAAAGTATTATGATGACATGTGCAATGACCTGGAAGTAGAGAACCAAAAGGGAAGAGCAGGCTCACATTTCTCAAGCTGAAAGAACAAGAAAAAATTCAAGCCTCGAGTTGCAGTGGTGAAGGATTCTAAGGGGAAATGACACAGGAAGCATCAAAAGAAGATGGAGGGAATATACAGAGTCATTATACCAAAAAGAACTTGTCAACAGAAGTTCAACCACTTTAAGAGGTAGCATATGATCAGGAACTCATGGTACTGAAGGAAGAAGTTCAAGCTGCATTGAAGGCATTGGCAAAAAACAAGGCTCCAGGAATTGACGGAATATCAATTGAGATGTTTCAACAAACGGATGCAGTGCTGGAAGTGTTTACTTGTCTATGCCAAGAAATTTAGAAGACAACCTGGCCAATCGACTGGAAGAGATCCATATTTATGCCTATTTCTAAGAAAAGTCTTCCAACTGAATGTGGAAATTATTGAACAATATGATTAATATCACAAGCAAGTAAAATTTTGCTGAAGATCATTCAAAAGCGGCTGCAGCAGTATATCTATAGGAACTGCCAGAAATTCAAGCCAGATTCAGAAGAGGACATGGAACCAGGGATATCATTGCTGATGTCAGATGGATCCTGGCTGAAAAAAGCAGAGAATACCAGAGAGATGTTTACCTGTTTTTTATTTACTATGCAAAGGCATTCAACTGTGTGGATCATAACAAATTATGGATAACATTGCAGAGAATGGGAATTCCAGAGCACTTAATTGTGCTCATGAGGAACCTGTAGATAGATCAAGAGGCAGTGGTTTGGACAAAACAAGGGAATACTGCGTGGGTTAAAGTCAGGAAAGGTGTGTGTCAGGGTTTTATCTTTCACTATATCTATTCAATATGTATGCTGAGCAAATAATCTGAGAAGTGGGACTGTATGAAGAAAAATGTGTCATCAGGATTGGAGGAAGACTCATTAACAACCTGTGTTATGCAGATGACACAACCTTGCTTGCTGAAAGTGAAGAGGACTTGAAGCTCTTACTGATGAAGATCAAAGACAGCCTTCAGTATGGATTACACCTCAAGATAAAGAAAACAAAAATCCTCACAACTGGACCAATAAGCAACATCATGATAAATGGAGAAAAGATTGAAGTTGTCAAGGATTTCATTTTACTTGGCTCCACAATCAACACCCATGGAAGCAGCAGTCAAGAAAGAAAAAGACAGATTGCATTGGGCAAATCTTCTGCAAAAGACCTCTTTAAAGTGTTGAAAAGCAAAGATGTCTCCTTGAAGACGAGGGTGGGCCAGACCCAAGCTATGGTATTTTCAATTGCATTGTATGCATGCGAAAGCTGGACAATGAATAAGGAAGACCGAAGAAGAACTGATGCCTTTGAATTGTGGTGTTGGCGAAGAATATTGAATATACCATGAACTGCCAAAAGAATGAACAAATCTATCTTGGAAGAAGTACAACCAGAATGCTCCTTAGAAGCAAGGATGGCGAGATTGCGTCTTACATACTTTGGACATGTTGCCAGGAGGGATCAATCCCTGGAGGAGGACATCACGCTTGGTAAAGTACAGGGTCAGCGAAAAAGAGGAAGACCCTCAACAAGATGGACTGACACAGTAGCTGCAACAATGGGCTCAAGCATAATGAAGATTGTGAGCATGGCACAGGAGCGGACAGTGTTTCAATCTGTTGTGCATAGGGTCGCTGTGAGTCCGAACCGACTTGAGGGCACCTAAAAATAACAACAACAACATACTTTATATGCTTACTTTAAGATGTACTATTTATATGACTGACATAGTACATAACAGTCAAATTATTATGTTTGAATCAAGAGGCTGAACTGCAAGATAAAAAGATAATTTTGAGTTATTTCACACTTACAACCTTCTAAACCTATGTAAGACAAGCATCAACTCTGCATTTTCTTTTACACAGAGGAAAATATACTGTCTGATTTGCATTAATTATTGGATGTTAATATGACTGTGAACAGTTTTCTGCTTGTTTGTACTAGACAAGTGAGCTGAATTTATACCTTTCCCAAGTTACTAACAAAATTGAACCCCTCTTCTTTCAATTGTTCTCAAAATCACTTCTGAAAAAGGTGCTTTAATCTATTAAATTGTCTCTGTGACTTTATAACATAGATAGAAGTTTCTAAATTCAATTCGAATTATTCACTGCACTTAGAACATACTCAGTACTTCAGTTTTTCTTATAATTATATATAATATGAGTAATCTATGTGCATTTGACACATTTGAATTTTCTTTTGATGACCCACATACTGAGTTCTACATCCAAAGAACATTTGGCAGAAAAAGCTTCTCTCTGAATTTTGATTTTTGTAGATAAGAGTCTGCACAAATCCCACAAGGTTGCTATGCAGAGGCAGATGTTTGCTATAAACTACAGTTCAATCCTATACCCTGCCACTGTCTACTTTCCCTTCCATATATCATCACCAAAAAATAACAAGATAATAGAAAACAAGTTTTGATCCCAGAATGATTTTGATGATGATGAATGAAGCAGAATAGACAGCTTGATTTTCATAAGTTAAATTGAACTTGCAGTGCCAAATGCAGCAAAACCAGCAAAAAGATTAGCAGATATGACAAGGGAAAAGAGAAGAATTTATGTGCAAAGGCATAATGCCATTTGAAAAAAAAGGAGTTATGAAAATGTACAAACACATATACACTGAAATGCTGTCAGGGAAAAAAATACATTATCTAATATTGGAAGCAACTGTTACAGAAAATCAGGGCCAGGTAAACAGAGCAAGGTAGTTTCAGGAAATAATTATATTTGGCCTATAGAAGAAACCATATCTAGGTTCTTTTGGCATACAATGCAAGTAATTATAAGGAACTACAAAGTGTAATTTAGTATTCAAAGGAGAAAATAGCTTCAGGTGGCATTCATGAATACTTTAACACATATAGCAAATATTCTCCATCATTCACCAACCATCCTTTAAGAAGTATTAAGAATCCCAACATGGATGCTGCCTTGAGAATGTACTAAACCCAAAAAAACCAAACCTGTTGGTCGATTCTGATTCATAGTGCCTTGTAGGACAGGGTAGAACTGCCCCATTGGTTTTCCTAGGCTGTAATATTTATAGAAGGAGACCTGGTGGTGTAGTGGTTAAAGCGATTGACTGCTAACTGAAAGGTCAGCGAGCGGTTCAAAACCACCAAAGACTCTACGGGAGAAAACTATGGCAGCCTGCTTCCACAGAGATGTACAGAGGTGTGTAGAGATTATAGAGATGAACAGATGTACAGCGATGGAAGCTGACTGCCACATTTTTCTCCCACAGAGCAGCTGGTGAGTTTGATCTGCAGAACTTTGGTTAGCAGCCAGTTAGCAGCTGAGCGCTTAACCACCACACCTCCAGGGCTCCTCCAGTATACACTATGAAGAGTAAGCTGATAATGTTTTCTCCTTTGGTAGTTCCAAGTAACTGTGGTATTAATTCCTTCCTCCACTTTGTGGCTTCCCAGGAGATAAACTGAAAATTTATTATGAAAATGACTTTAGAATGCAGATCTTAATATAAAATATTATTTACGTTTTGCTCTAGTAATAGAATTATTTGTGTTTTTTTTTCCCTTGATCAAACAATTTGCATCAAAATAAGTTTATGGAAGAGGCTTTATCTCTCTATGAAAGTGATGACAACTTTTGTCTTGTTTAATTCAGGCTAAATTTGATGTATTGTTTGTGTTTCTCACACACCAACCCTCAGGTTATTAGAGTATTGCAGTATTTTCTAATTATTTACATTAAGCGATTTTAAAAGCATTTCAGCTTGTTCCCTGTGACAGTATGTTAATTGGGAAGGTATCAAGTTTGATTTTTAGCTGAGGAAATTATAAATTTATCCCAAGAAAATAGCCTAATATTTGAAAAGTCATTCTAAAAAGACTCATTGTGCATAATATACAAGAAAAAGAAAGTGACCGAAGATAGAATACTTAAATCTGTCTCTATTATTGTACGTGATTCACTTCTGAAAATGTCAAAAGAAAAAAAGGTGAAAGGTATTAATGAACTTAAACATTATTGATTGGAGAGAGCCATACTAGAGAGGGAAAAAAAAAAAAAAGTGAAGTTTAAGGCTAGCATCTTTTTTTTTTTAAATATCTGTCTCAACGATAGTAAAACGTAAGGATAGATATCTGTTTTTGGTCTTGACAGAGTAATTGGTAATGTAATCTTCTTCCCACTATGAACAACAATAAAACTGGACAATATATATGCAACTGTTTTCAGAACGGGTAATGGGCACCAAGGGACTGTGATTTCTGAGACAGGGAAAGAGATGAGATTGGCCCCACAGTCAGCCAGGGTCTCTGCCTAACAGCGCTTCTGGCTCAGAGCACAGTTAGAGCCCAAGGAGAACACTATAGTCTTTCCGGGTTGATGAGGCAGAGATCAGATTTTGTGACTGCAGAGTGAGCTGGAGTTTGAGGGGCAGGATACTAGAGCAAAGGGGATGCGTAAGAAGGAGTTACAGAGATCTTTACAGGGTGTCCTTGAGTCTTTGGCAGAATACTAAGCTGAGCATACACAGGGAAGACTTGAAAGAGAAGAGCTGCTGGGAACAATGAGCTGAAGAGAGATTTTGGACATTGCACAATGCTGAGAGACATAGGTCTGATCAGCCAAAAAAGAGACACCTTCCTGAAGACCACTGAAAACCATATTTTAGGAGTAAGGTTACCCTAAATTTGTCTAACAGAACATAAAAAATATGCATTAAAAGGAACACGATAATCCACCAGTTAAGTAATGGTTTGCCAACAAAATGCTGCATTCTAAAAATAAAACAATGTAGATAGATAGATAACAATAAATCCAGACCATTGAAAATGTAAGATACATAATATCTAGCATAAAATAAAAAATTATTAGGCATGCAGTGAAATAGTAACGTGATCTATAGAGAGGGGGAAAAAGTTAATTGATAAAATCAAGATGACTCAGATGCTGAATAGACAAAGAGAGAAAAGCAGAAATCTTCAGCTTTTTCAAAGACTTAAAAGAAAACATAGTGTAAGAGAAAGCTGGGGTGGCTGTATTACATCAGATCAAATAGACTTTAAACATGGAATGTTACTATAAATAAAGAGGGTCATTTTATGATGCTAAAGGTGTCGATTCATCAGAAAACCTAACAACTATTACCTGTACCGAACAACAGAATTTTAAAATTTATGAAGCAAAAACTTACAGAATTGAAGGGACAAATAGACAATTATGAAAAATAGAGATTTCAGTAACCCACTTTCAATAACGGATAGAACAACGAGGCAGATCAACAAGGAAATAGAATACTTGGAAACACTATAAATCACTAGATCTAACAGACATTCTTAAAACACTCCACCTGACAACCACAAAAAAACCTGTTTTACTCAGGTGCATATAGAAAATTCATAAGATTGACCATATACTAAATCATAAAACAAACCTCAATAAATTTAGAATACAGTGAAAACTGTGACAGCCAGAACTTAATGGGACTGCCTTGTTTTTCCAGGTCTCACAAGTTTTATGTCTTTGACAGCATGCAGTCTTACCACTCTTCTATCCCTCATTTTAGTGGAAAATATTTGAGTTTTACAGGTTTCCACCCTACACAGGTTCGGACTTTGGCAGGTTTTACTGTAATTAAAACTATACAAAGTATATTCTCTGACCACATGAAATGAAATTAGATATCAGTAACATAAAGAAATTTAGGGAGTTCACAAATATGTAGAAAATAGACAACACACTCCTAACTAACTGACAAGTCAAAACAAATAATAAAAGAAATTAGAAAATATTTTAAGATGAATAAAAATGAAGATAATAACATAGCAAACTTGCATCTTTCCTACAAGTACTCTACTTACATACCCAAACTTACGAGATGCAGCCAAAGTTATATTTAGATTATATAGTTGCAAATGCCTATGCTAAAAAAGAAAAAAAAACTCAAAAAAATAACTTAACCTTCAACCTTAAGACATTAAAAAAAAAAAGGAGCAAACTAACCCAAAGCAAGCCAAAGGCAAGAAATCATAGATTAGAGTAAAACATTAAAATAGAGAATAAAAAAAATGGAGAAAATTAATGAAGCCAAAATGAGTTCTTTGAACAGATTAACAAAACTGACAAGTCTTTAGCTAGATTGATACAAAAAAGACAAAGACAGAGGCAGAAGATTCATATTGCTAAAGTCATGAGTGAAAAAAGGGATATTACTATTGATCTTAGAGAAACAAATATGATTATCAAAACACGTATAAAATTTACTGGCCTGACAGAGACTGGAGAAACCCTGAGAGTATAGCCCCCAGACACCCTTTTAGATCAACGGTGAAGTCACTCCAGATATTCACTGTTCAGCTGGGGATTGGACAGCCCCATAAAACAAAACCGGACTAATGAGGCACAGCAGTCCAGGGACAAGGACTAGAAGGCAGAAGGGGACAGGAAAGCTGGTGATAGGGAACCCAAGGTTGACTAAGGACAGTGCTGACATGTAGTGGGGTTCTTAACCAATGTCATAGGGCAATATGTGTATTGTTTAATGAGAAAGTATTTTGTTCTGTAAACCATCTAAAGTGAGAATAGCAGCACAACTGGAAGAATGTAATCGGGGTAACTGAACTGTACATGTAGAAATTTTTGAAATGGTGTATCTTTGCCTATACATATTTTTACAAAAAAAAAAAAAAAGGGTCCTCCAAGGCCGAGAAGGGAGCATGTTGACATGTTGTGGGGTTGTTAACCAATGTCATAAAATGGTATTGTGTACTGACTGTTTAATCAGAAAATATTTGTTCTGTAAACCTTCACCTAAAGTACAATAGAAAAAAGAGAAAAAAATTTATATAATGATTATAACAACTGCATGAAAAAAATAGATAATCTACACAGCATGGACAAATTATTAGAAAGAAAAACCAAACTAAACCAAACAAAAATAACTACCAATCCTTACTCAAAAAAAAAGGAGTTCTGGCAAAATGGCGCTCTAGGCAGAAGCACCACGCCATCTATCCACAGCAAAGATCCGAAAAACTAAGCCGAACAGAGAATACAACAATCCTGAAACCCTAAAACATCAAATGAAGAGATAAAGAACTCAGCCAAGCACCAAATGGAGTGAGAAAACTGACAGAGAACGGAGAGCGAGGAGAGACTCATGCAGCTAACGCAGCACGGATCCACCATCTTGGAATCCTATCGTAGACCAGCAAACAGGGGTACGAGAAAGCAGCTTCAAGGAGCATCCAGCGGGAGACGAAACAACCGGTAATTTGCGATATATGCTTTCCCACCCCCCACCCTTCTTCACCCCCACTCAGCCTCCTCTGCTTCCCACGGCCACAATCTCTTGATCAGGAATCACCAGCTGCTTGGATTCAACACACCTGAATGGGCCAGCTCTCTGAGTGCCATTTGTTGACGGCTGGTGAGGCTTTTTTCTGCTTCTTTTGATTTCTTCCTTACCTCTCACCACCTCCCCCTCGTTTTGCTCAAATACCTGGCTCTGTGCGCCATCTTTGCTTCTTCCTGAGGGGCTACAGAGCTCCGGTAATTTGTGATATATGCTTTCCCACTCCCTACCCTTCTTCACCCACACTCAGCCCCCTCTGTTTCCCGCAGACACAGTCTCTTGTCTGAGAAACACCAGCCCACGCTAGCTGGCTCTCTGAGTGCCATTTGTTGGCTGCTAGTGTTGCTTTTTTTTCTGCTTCTTTAGATTTCTTCCTTACCTCTCACCACCACCCCCTCCTTTCGTTCAAATACCTGGCTCCATGCACCATCTTTGCTTCTTCCTGAGGGGCTGTGGAGCTCTGTTCGAGTGTGGAGCTGCTTCCCAGTCTGGGCAGCCGCGATGGTGGGATCCTGGGGCTTTTGTTCATTTGTTTGTTTTGAATTGTTTGTTTGTTTTCTTTTCCTTTTCTTGAGTTAGGAGCCCTTTCTGGCCAGGCAGTGTTGCGTGGCAAAGAGACTTCCCCCTCGGCTTGCAGAGACTTGCATAGGGATCCCTCAGAGCATTTCTTTTCTTGTTGGTTTTTTTTTTCTGTTTTTTTGGGGGCCTTTCTTCTTCTTCTTTTTTTTTTTTTAATTTGTTTTGTTTTCTTTTCCCTCTTTCTCCCTTTTTGTCTTTCTTCATTGCTCAGTTTCCTGTCTCTCTATAGCTTCCTTCTCTTTCTGTTTCCTGAATACCTGGCATTGTATACCTCTACGCCTTCTAGCCAGGCTGCACTGCAACACCTGAAAGCGAATTCCTCAGACCTCATAGCTGCACCAGTGGGATCTCTGGGAACTTTGTGGTTCTTTAACCTTTCCGATTTTTATTTATTCATTCTTTTCTTCCTCTTCCCCTTTCTGTTTTTCTCCATTTCATAGTCTCTCATC
>NW_004444273.1:655627-669168 GCF_000243295.1 Trichechus manatus latirostris | reverse complement strand
TTTTCACCAAAAAAAAATGTTGAGAAGTTAGAGGGTTGACATGTTGTGGGGTTGTTAACCAATGTCATAAAACAACATGTGTCCTACTGTTTCATGAGAAACTATTTGTTCTGTAAACCTTCACCTGAAGTACAATAAAAAAAAAAAAAAAATATGTTCTTACAGATTATATTGTAATTTGTTTTTCGGTGCTGATGAGTCAATGTTCATAGCTAACCCATGTGACAGAGTAGAACTGCCCTGTAGGCTTTTCTTGTCTTTCATCCTTACAGAAGCAGATTACCAGGTCATTCTTATGCAGAGCTGCTAGGTTGATTTGAACTGCCAACCTTTTGGTTAGCAGCTGGGCACTTAACTGCTGTGCCACCAGTGCTCCTTTTGTAGATTATCTCTAGTATGATTATTCATCTCTTCATCAATCTTTACCATCTCTTTTATTATTCTCTTAAACACACTAACTATGGTTATTTTAAAGTTCTTTTCATCAAACTCCATATCTAAATCAGCTGTGTGTCGGTTTCTATTATATGATTGTTTTCACTTGGTTTTTAGTCATGTGGTTCTGTCATTTGGTAAGCATAGTCATTTTTATTTTTCCTTTCCTAAATGCTGGAGCTTTTATGTAAATAAATAAAGAAGCAACACTAGAGATCTTCCTCTAGAGATGATTTAGTCTTCCCTTAGCCATCATAATAGATGTATGACCGTTCATTTGCATCCAATTAGCTTCCACAGTGAATCAAGGCTTCTTTGTTCTTTATTCTATTCATCCTCTCGTGGAGGATACCTTTGGTCAGAAGACTGCTAAACAACTCTTCTATTATTTTAGAGGGTTTTGAATTTGACTTTTCACCTGCACCCTGTACAAACCTAGTATTTGACAAGTATCATATGGAGAAAATCAGACTTCTATTTGAGCATCCCACCAAATTTACCTAAATCTCTGTTGGCATCTCAGTCCCTTACCAGTGGCTGTCTAAGGTTACTAACTGTATTTGTAATTTGGTCCATTTTTTTTTTTTTAAGACACAAACAATGTAAACCCAGGAGAGTCGTATCTGTGATCAGATGAGTTTCGTAGAGATCCAATTAAGGGCGGAAAGCGACAGTGCATTGAAATCAAAGGAAGTGCAAAAGAAAAAAAAAATGTGGTCATTGTTATTTCAAGGTTCTTTCTACTTTTTATAGTGTGTGGCTATAAAATAGCATAGAAATTCCAAACAAAATCAAAAGAGTATGCTCAATCCACTCCTCCAAAGATTCTCCTGTTCAATTGTTTGACCCTGATCAAATTACTTAATTTCTTTGGGTCTTAATTTTTTCGTTTGTAAAATTTTGAGGTTGGTTTGAATGATCCTTAATTTCTACAATAGATCTATTATATTATGTCAATTTTTCAGACTAAGCTCAAGCACTGTCCTTTAGAGGTTAACAGAAATTTTCTGACTATTTTTATAATTTAGAGAAATTGTATTTAAGTAATATATTCAGGTGAGAATCAAGATTATGTTAGGACTGGTTTTCAGAGGAGCTGTTGGTATGCTTTTGTAAGTCATTTGTTGTTATTTCTTTTGATTTCCTTAAATATTTGACAAAGAGAGACAGTGTAATCTAGTTTAATTTTTTTGATATTTAAAAGAAAAGAGATTTATTTTATGCATCACAAAAAATGTTCTCACGTGTATAGACACACACACACATCCACGTGAGTACGTGCTTCCACTTGCGTCTATATGGAGAGAAAAAGTGAGTTATTTAGTTTTCATTGAAACATTGTTGTATTAGTGTCTTTATTTTCTGCAGAAGTGTGATCTATTCACATATCTATAAATACTAGGAAGTACAAACAAAGGCCAAAAAAATCGTTGTTTCCAATTTTGGTTTTGTAAGGAACTTTAAAATTACAGCTAAACTCTTCAATGGAACTATTGCCAGCAGATAATATGTTAGTGTAGAAAGTATAGAATAGTATACTAAGTATAATAAGTATAGTGTAGAAAGTGTAGAAAGAATAGTATAAACTGTTCCCTGCTCCATTGCCCCTTTATGTCCTATTTGCAACAACTTGAAAATACCCTTATATGAGGTGTAAACTGACAACTGAGAACTAGGAAAGTATACAAAATCTCTAGTTGTCCCCTTTTCTAAGAAAACTAACTCTAACAATGCACAGACGACATGAGAAAGTTTGGTATGATCATATTTATCACCAAAATAATGGACCAGGTACTTTATTAGAGTAACCTTTTGTTGTGGTTTTAACAGAGCATCATTGGTATTTTGCACATTGTGAATTATTAATAATTGATGCTATAGTATTCACTTCCATTTGTCATCACCTGCTGGCTAAAATGCTTCAAGAACATAATGACTAACTTTCTGTGGAGAATTTCATGCATAAACCAAAACAGAAAACAGATGAATGCACCTCCATGTACCTACTATCCAGCTTTAACAACTAGGAGTGTGGGTGACCAAACCTGCTTCACTTATACTGCAGCCCACTTTCTTGCCTTCCATTATTTAGAACCCCAGACTTCAAAATACTTCACTGTAAATTCTTCCAAAATTCCTATTGCCACACTTGTTAGTCTACTCATAAGGCAATTAAATAGCATGTAGAGATTTTATCAAACTTTCTGAGAAAATTTGGAGAATTTTTCAAAGAAAACTCTCTCAATGTAAGTGAAACAATGTATTTAAAGATATTTAGCACAGCTTAAATGTTAAATAGTCAAAGTCGTTTTTATTTCAAATGTTATGGTTACATTTGTTTGAATTTTATGAGTATTTACTTGATTCTATATACTCATACAGAATTACATGAGTACAACCAGAATGCTCCTTAGAAGCAAGGATGGCAAAACTATGTCTCACATACTTTGGACATGTTATCAGAAGGGATCAGTCCCTGGAGAAGGACATCATGCCCGGGAAAGCAGAGGGTCAGTGAAAAAGAGGAAGACCCTCAAGGAGATGGATTGACACAGTGGCTGCAACAATGGGCTCAAGCATAGCAACAATTATCAGGATGGTGCAGGACCAGGCAGTGTTTCATTCTGTTGTGTACAGGATCACTATGAGTCAAAATCGACTCCAAAGCACCTAACAACAGCAATAATATATACTCATTGGAGCCCTGGTGGCGCAGTAGTTAAGCATTTGTCTGCTAACCAGAAGGTCAGTAGTTTGAAACCAGCTGCTCCTTGGAAACTCTATGGGGCGATTCTACTCAGTCCTATAGGGTTGCTATGAGTTGGAATCGACTTGACAGCAAAGTTTTTTTTTTTTTATTATACTCGTTGTGGGAAAACTAATATAATTAAGACATGATCCTTGACCTGACTTAGGCCTAAAGTGAAATAAGGGCAACAGAATAATAAGCAGATAACTTTAACATAATACGTTGAGGTCTAAATGTGAGAATTTGAGCACTGAAGAATGGGCACACTTGGCCTTATTGGTTCCAGTAAGGATTCCTAGAGATGACAGAGTCTTGAACTGTGAGGAGTACTTAAGTTTGATACACTTGAGTAGAGTTAACTCCAGGGGAGAAATTTGCTTATTTCTTGCTCTCAAGTTTTTAAACTATACTAGGTACTTGCTAAATATTCATTGTTAAAAGAACTGATTTGGGCAAAAGGAACAAGAGGAAAAGAGGAGTCTCGAAATAGTGTGATGTGGACAAATATACTCAAAGCTCCATGTTAATAAATGGTAAAATCTGTGGTTGAAGGTGATGACAACTATCCCTTATGTGGAAAATCCTGTCCATACTTATTCTTGCTGATACAAAGTTGAGCACAAGCCTTGTTAGCCTGTAGAAGCAGAAGCTACAGAGAGATTTATGAGCAACCTCAACTTCTCAGCCTAGAGTTACTAGATTCTTAAAGGAATATGCACATATTGAAGAGAGCACAACCAGAAATATTTATACTTCATTAAATAAAGATTATCATATGACTAGTATAATATTTTAAAATGTCTTCAACATATAAGATTGAAGTTGTCAAGGATTTCATTTTACTTGGATACACAATCAACACCCATGGAAGTAGCAGTCAAGAAATCAAAAGACACATTGCATTGGGCAAATCTGTTCAAAACACCTCTTTAAAGTGTTGAAAAGCAACGATGTCACCTTGAGGACTAAGGTGCGCCTGACCCAAGCCATGGTGTTTTCAATTGCCTCATATGTATGCGAAAGCTGGGCAATGAATAAGAAAGACCGAAGAAGAATTGACGCCTTTGAATTGTGTTGGAGAAGAATATTGACTATACCATGGACTGTCAAAGAATGAACAAATCTGTCTTGGAAGAAGTACTATCAGAATGCTCCTTAGGAGCAAGGATGGCGAAACTATGTCTCACATACTTTGGACATGTTATCAGGAGGATCAGTCCCTAGAGAAGGACATCATGTGGTAAAGTAGAGGGCCAGCGAAAAAGAGGAAGACCCTTAAGAAGATAGATTGACACAGTGGCTGCAACAATGGGCTAAAGCATAGCAACGATTGTGAAGATGGCGCAGGGCCGGGCAGTGTTTCGTTGTGTTGTGCATAGGGTCTTTATGAGTCAGAACCGACTTGAGGGCACCTAACAACAACAACAACAACAACAACATTTTAAAATATCTTCAACATATAAAGTATTCTGACCATGAAGAAATAATCTATTAGGGATCTTAGAAATAAAAACATATATATGCATATATATATAAAACAATAATTTTTAAAATAACCCTCCAAAGATAGTCTAAAAAGCAGACTATACAAAACTGAAGAATAAATTATTGACCAGAAATAGTGGAACAAAGAAATCCTCAAGAATACAAATAAAAATAAAGATAAAAAATATAAACTAAAAGTTAAGTTCCATGGAAGAAAGATCCTGAAGAGTTATTTTTCCTTTAAGAGGAATTTTAGAAGGATTGAATAAAAAGTATGGATAAATGTGACACTTAAAAAAATAATACTCCTTGAAAATTTCTCAGAATTAAATAAAGGATCTTTACATCAATAATCCCATAAAGTCCCAAACAGGATAAAGAATAAGAAGAAGAAAAAAGCATTTCTTTCTGCCATAATATACTTAAAATAATTAGGGGGTCAGGGGAAGACTAGTAAACACTATTAAAAGTAAAACGAGATTGTCTATTAGGAAACAAAATACCTAATAAACAAGTTTAGGTTAAAAACAACAACTATTTTCAAAATGTTGGGAGAGAAAAAATTGAATATAAAATCCTATATTCAGTCATTTCAAATGAGAAGGTGAAGTATAAGCATTTTCAGATATCTCAAGACTCAAAGTTTACCTCCTACAGCTACTCTCTGAGATAGACAGAAGTAACTCTTGCTAGAATAAAATTGGCCACACTTAGACACAGCGAGGCACAAAAAGCAATGGTAGGTAAATAACTGTTAAAAATCATATTACCTAAAGTAGTAACAACAAAAAATATTAAACAAATACTTGAATTAAAATCATAGTAAGCAGCAGAAAACTTAAGTTCTGTTTAAATATCTTCATGAAACATTTAAAGGACTAACAAATGGGGATAAAAGAGAGAAAAAGATTAAAAATTATTTAAAAATGGCAGACAGATTTGGAAGAGAATGAAATAGAAATTTTAATAATAAAAACATAAATATTGAAATTAAAAAATCAAGATTTATGTTAAAGGGAAGATTATAAACAATTGAAGGGAGACATGTTGAACTAGAAGATAGCTCAGAAGAAATTACTGACTCAGAAGGAAGCCCAAAAAGAGAGGGGAATATTAATTGAAAAAATGTCTGAAAAGTATTTCTTTTTCCTTTGAAAAAGTAGCTCTATTCAGATTTTTACAAATGTTGTCTCTCGCAAGTACTTTTAGATTGGTGTCGAGATTTATATTTATCAAATTTCAGAATGAAGACTTTTAGTGTAAATTATTTATAATGAAATCTCATACCCATCCATTTGCAATTCAATGATTATCTTTTATATTGAGATTTAGTTTACAATGAAAATAAAAATTGTTAAAATAAAACATGTTAGTTTCATGAAAAATAATAGAAGCGTATTAAATTATTTATATGAAGATACTTAAAGCAGAGAAAGAATATTGTTTCCAAATAAATCTTTGCTCTTTCTGAATATTTTGGTTTTGGTTGATGGTCCCATCTAATATTGGAATAAGTTATTTGGAATTATTTCTCCCAAAACACCTATAACATTTCCGAACATAGCTACATTTGTCATTTCAGAAATATTTCTGAAACAGATTTGGTTTATGTACCATAAAACTACTACAAAATCACAGAGTCTTAACACAACAAAATTTTATTTTTTACTTATCACTACATGTCCATTTCAGGGTGATGAGGTTTTTGCTCATTGTTGTTAGGTGCTGAGTCTGTTCCGACTCATAGCGACCCTATAAGACTGAGTAGAACTGCCCCATAGGGTTTCCAAGGAGCACGTGGTGGATTTGAACTGCCAACATTTTGGTTAGCAGTCGAGCTCTTAACCACTACGTCACCAGAGCTCCAGTGTCTGGTCATTGTAGACACTCAGAATTCCAGGATGACAGCGGTTCCATCTTGAAGCGTGCCTCTGGATCACCATAGCAGGAAGAAGAGAATGAGGTGTATCATGCACTGTCCTTTCAACCTTCTGTTCAAAATTGACACAAGTTATTTCCACTCACATTGTATTGACTAAAGTCAAGTCACTTGGTCAAAGGGGCAATTCTTCAAAAGGGGCAATTCTACCTTAGGTCTAACTTCAAGAGGGGGCAATTCCACCTTATGGTTAAAAGTTGAGAGTCAGATATACTCTGTGAACAGCTATTATTACAATTTTTGTTAGTTTTTGCCAGTAAAAGCAGAATCTTAGCATTTAATTTTTTCTCTCATAAATATTCTGAAGTGATATTACATTTAGTGATATTAAAAACAGTTGAGTAGAGTAGACTCCAACCCATGGCAACTCCTTGTGTGTCAGAGTTAGAACTGTACTTCATAGGGTTTCCAGTGACTAATTTTTTGGAAGTAGACCACCAGGCCTTTCTTCTGAGGCATCTCTGAGTGGACATGAACTTCCAACCTTTTGGTTAGCAGCAAAGGCTGTTAACCGTTTGCAACAAAGGGACATTCATATTGCTCTATGCTTAAAGACCCAATTTTGAGAAAAGATAAGAGGCAGGAGAAAGGAGGAAGAAGGGGAGAGAAAAGAAAAATAGGGAGAGAGAAGAGAAATAAGAAGAAAATAAAGTAAGAAAATGATAAAGAGAGAAGAAATTAAAAGAAAAAGATTAGAGGGAGAGAAAAAGAGGTGAAGTGGTTAAGAGCTCAGACTGGGAACCAAAAGAACAGCAGTTCAAATCCACCAAGTGCTCCTTGGAAACCCTATGGGACAGTTCTACCCTGTCCTATAGGGTTGCTGTGGGTTGGAATCAACTCGACAGCACACAACAACAACAGTAATTTTATGAATTTAATTTAATATCCAAACTTCTGTACTTTTGGCTTAAAAACTGTTAAACAAAATTTCAAAAATAGTTTCTCAAAATGTGATATTTTCCCCATCTTGTGATATATATTAAATTATGCTCATTTCTAAACATGTAAACATATACTGATTTGTACCTGAGGGTTCCTTACTTAAAACCTTAAATTTGACCTACCTATTCTCTTTCTGTAGGCATTTTTAGTTGCTTGTTCATACTCTGCATACCTACTTTTGTCTCCTTGCTTTCTGCTAACTCACAGACTTGTAAAAAAGAGAAGCCACATTGTCATATGGCATACTAAATAGAATGATTTAGAAGTTTGAGTGGTTGCATCTTTCCCTGATAGTGGTTCCACTGAGTAAACTGTTCTATTAAAAAGGGCAATCCTTCCACTTGGCCATGATACTGTAGATTTACATGTTGTATGGAAAAAAGACAGGTGCCCTGGTGGCACAGCGGTTAAGCAGGTCTGTTAACAGAAAGATTGGCAATTGGAACTCACCAGCAGTTCCATGGGAGAAAGATGTGGCAGTCTGCTTCCATAAAGATTTACAGCCTTAGAAACCTTGTGGGGCAGTTCTACTGTGTCCTATAGGGTTGCTATGAGTCACAATCAACTGACAGCAATGGATTATGGAAAAAAGTGTTCTTAGGCCAAGAGTCATTATGATTCCCTGTGATTAGGATGAAACACCAAAAAAAAAAAAAAAAAAAAAAAAAAAATTGAAAGAATTATAACTTTGTTAGAAAAAATAACTTCAAAATTTTAACCTGAGGAACTTAAAAATTAAGAAAAAAGCATTGCTTTTTAATACATGGTTATTTTGAAACTGCATAGTTATTTCTAACCTATTGCATCTACATTTATCATTTAAATTACAAACATACATTAGGCAAATTATTATTTACAATATGAATTGAAACCTTTAAAAATCACTTCAGAAAGTTAAATTAATTTAATAAATGCTCATTGTGGACTGTAATTTAAATAAGAATAAAATTATATCATCTACCTCTACTCCATGAATGAGCTCTGGTGGCACAGTGGTTAAAGTGCTTGGCGGCTAACCAAAAGGTCAGCAGTTCATACTTGGAAACCCTATGGGGAAGTTTTACTATGTTCTATAGGGTCGCTATGAGCAGGAATCAACTCGATGGTTTGTTTTTTGGTTTTATCTCTATTCTTGATTAGAACAGAAAACTTAGATATGTCTTAGTTTATTCTCTTTTCCTGTCATCCCTGTTAAAATATCAGGAAGGCTCCTTGAAATAGAACTACAAACAGGTTTTTAAAAATAATTGGTTGAGTCTGGACAACATGACACTGTAAACAGAAGCACCATGCCGTCCCTCCACATCAAAGATCTGAAAAACTAAGTCAAACAGAGACACACATCCGTCCTGAAACCCTAAGCATCAAATGAAGAGATAAAGAACTCAGCCAAGCACTGAATGGAATAAGAAACAGACCGAGAACAGAGAGCAAGGAGAGATACATGCAGCGGTCCCCTATCAGCTACCGCAGCACGAATCCACCATCTTGGACTCCTATCAGAGATCGGCAAACGCGGGTATGGGAAAACAGCTTCATGGAGTTTCCAGCAGGAGACAGAACAATTGGTATCCAGCGATATACACTTTCCCACCCCCAACCTTCTTCACCCCCACTCGGCTTCCTCTGCTTCCTGCGGCCACAGTCTCTTGGCCAGGAAACACAAGCTTCACCCCAGTGTCACCTGGATTCCACCCATCCCCACAGTCCGGCTCCCTGAGTGCCATTTTTTGGTTGCTTGTGTTGCTTTTCTCTGCTTCTTTAGATTTCTTCCTTACCTCTCACCACTTCCCTCTTCTTTCTCTCAAATACCTGGCTCCAGGTGCCGTCTTTTCTTCTTCCTGAAAGGCTGGCAAAGACCGCTGGACTGTGAAACTGCTCTCGGCCTGTGCTGACATGCTGGTGGGACCTAGGAAGCTTTTTTTGTTTGTTATGTTTTGATTTGTTTATTTGCCTGTTTTCTTTTTGTTTTCTCAGCTTGGGAGCCCCTGCTAGCTGGGCGGTACTGTGCAGCTTGGGAACTACTCCCTTACTCCATGCAGATGCACAGTGACATCCCGGGGGCATTTCTTTTTTTCTTGTTAATTTGTTTTTTTTGTTGTTTCTTTGTTTTGTTTTCTTCTCTCTCTTTTTCCCTTATTGTCCTTCATCATTTCCAGTTTCTCATCTCTCTATACTTACCTTATCTTCCTGTCTCCTGAATACCTGGCACTGTGTGATACCTCTACCCCTGCTAGCCAGGCTGTACTTCACTGCCTGGGAGCAACTTCCCCAATCCTACCTGCTGCACCTGTGGGACCCATGGGGGCTTTACCCTTTTTCTTTCAGTATTTTTTTCCTTTTTGTTTTTCTCCATTTCTCAGTCTCTCATCTCTCCACTCCAACAGGAAGTTCCCTTAGCACTCTTTTTTGTTTGTTTGTGTGTATGTTTCTGGTTCATGTTCCTCTCTCCACTCTCTCCTCTTTCCCATACCCATCTTAGCTCTGCACATCACAATCTTCCACCTCCATCCTGCCTACCTGGACCATGTGCTGAACATTACACTCCCAAGCAGCATAGGCATGGCCTACTGGAGCTTGTCCTGCACTGATTCCTGGCCCGTCCTGTCAGCACTAGTAAGTGCCACAAACAACCCATCCCAGCAACTCCCTTCCAGCTGGACCAGCCCGGCTGTATCATACCTGAGTGACTGACCCTACACATTGGAGAAGGACATGAGAAGTATTGAGCCCACAGATGAGCAAACAACGAAGAACGCACAGCCCGCTTGCTCAGACATAAACAAATAAAACAAAAAAGCAGGATGAAACTAAGAAATCTACAAACAATAAACAAAGAAAATAACTACTGAATTCCCCGAAGATAGCAGACAGTATCAAAACATACACAAAAACAGGACAGGATGATACCAGTAGGTGCCCAAAATAAAACACCAGATGACTTTACAGTAGACGAAAAGGCACTAGAACCTCCTAATAGGGAATTCAAATTTCTAACATTCAGAATTATCCAAGAGTTGAAGCAAAAAGCAGAAAACAAGGGGAAAAATAGACAAATCCATGGGCAGACAAATTCATGGAAAATACAGAGAAAAAAATGGAAGAATTCAGGAAAATAATGAACAAAACACTAAAATAAATTCACAACTAGAAATCATACAAAAACAACAATTAGAAATCCAAAAGATAAAACAACAAGATTTCAAAAATAGTGTCGTCGAAGGGCTGAGAAGCAGGTCTGAAATGATGGAAGACAGGATCAGTGAAATTGAAGACAAACACTTGGATACAACTCTGTTTCAGGAAAAATCAGAAAAAAAGAATCAAGAAAAATGAAGAAACACTGAGAATTATGTGGGATACAATCAAAAAATTTGCGCGTGATGAGTGTTCCAGAACAGAAGGACAAAACAGAAAACACAGAGAGGATCTTTAAAGAACTGCTGATGGAAAACTTCCCCAATATAATGAAAGATGAAAAGCTGACCATGCAAGAAGCTCAAAGAACCCCATATAGGATAGACCCCAAATGAAAATCACCAAGGCATATCATAATCACACTCAATAAAATCAAAGAAAAGAATCATGACAGCAGCTAAAGAAAAACAAAAAATAACATACAGAGGAGAAACAATAAGACTAAGCTCGGATTATTCAGCAGAAAGCATGCAGGCAAGAAGGAAATGGGCTGACATATATAAAACCTTGAAAGTAAAAAATTTCAAGCCACGAATAATACAACCTGCAAAATTCTCATTCAAATATGACAGAGAAAATAGGTCATTTCCAGATAAACAGAAATTAAGGAACTATGTAAAAACTAAATGAAACTTACAAGAATTATTAAAGGGAGTCCTGCAATCTGAGAACAAACAACATTCTATCACAGGCTGAATCTGGGACACAGGATTGTACCAGCCAAATACCAACCGAGGAAATGAACTCTCAAGGACTGTCCAAAACCAAAAGTATTACAACAGGGAACCACAGACATTAATCTGTAAGAGACAACATCAGAGCAATAAAAGAGGGAATAAACGGTGTAGGTATAGAGCCTTGTAATGGAGAAGAATACAAGACGATACCAAGTAATAATAGACTGGTTCAAACCTAGGAAGATAAGGGTAAATTTCCACAAAGAATGTTAACAAACCTACTCATCAACATAAAGAAGAGAAACATAAAGTCTCAGTAAAAACAAAACCTACAAAAACAAAAGAAATAAAAAAAAAAAAACCCCACAAACAAAAGGAATTCAGCACAGGAGAGTAAGAGGAACAAAGAAAACGTCAGCACCACAAAAAAAAGCACAACAAAATGACAGCAATAAACTCACACTTATCAATAATTACACTGTAAGTAAATGGCCTAAATGCTCCCATAAAAAGACGGAAAGTGACAGAATGGATAAAAAAACAGGATCCATCAATATGCTGTCTACAAGAGACATACCTTAGAAACAAAGACATAAATTTATTAAAAAACAAAGGATGGAAAAAAATATATCAAGCAAACAGCTACCAAAAAAGAGCAGCAGTGGCAATACTAATCTCATATAAAATAGACTTTAAAACAAAATCCACCATAAAAGACAAAGAAGGACACTATACAACGTTTAAGGGGATGATGCATCATGAAGACATAACCATAATAAACATCTATGCACCCAATGACAGGGCTTCAAAATACATAAAACAAACTCTAACAACACTGAAAAGAGAAATTGACAGTTCCACAATTATAGTAGGAGATTTCAGTACACCAGTCTCGGTAAAGGACAGAATATCTAGAAAGAAACTCAACAAAGATACAGAAGACCCAAAGGGCACAATCAGCCAACCAGACCTCATAGACATATATAGAACGTTACACCCAACAGCTGCAAAGTACACATTCTTTTCCAATGAACATGGAAAGTTCCCTAGAACAGACCACATCTTAGGCCACAGTGCAATCCTTAACAAGATCCAAAACGCTGAGATAATACAAAGTATCTTCTCTGACCACAATGTCATCAAGGTAGATATTAACAACAGGAAGAGCAAGGAAAGAAAATCAATTACATGGAAACTGAATAACACTCTGTTTACACATCACTGGGTCATAGAAGAAATCAGAGATGGAATCAAAAAATTCCTAGACTCAAATGAGAATGAAAACACATCATACCAACATCTTTGGGACACAGCAAAGACAGTCCTCAGAGGACAATTTATCACAATAGATACAAACATCAAAAAAAATAAAATAAAATAAAAGGATAAAATCAGACTTTAACTACAGAACTCAAACAAATAGAAAGAGAACAGAGAAAAAAGCCCACAGCCAGTAGAAGAAAGGAAACTATAAAGATCAGAGAAGAAATAAATGAAATAGAGAGTAGAAAAACAATAGCTAGAATCAACAAAACCTAAAGTTGGTTCTTTGAAAAGATCAAAATTGACAAACCACTGGCCAGACTGACAAAAGAAAAACAGGAGAGGACGCAAATAACCCAAATAAGAAATGAAATGGGGTACATGACAACAGACCTAAATGAAATAATAAGGATCATAACAGAGTATTATGAAAAACTATACTCCATCAAACTTGAAAACCTAGAGGAATGGATAAATTTCTAGAAACCCACTACCTACCCAAACGACCACAAAGTTATGTTGAAAATCTGAACAGAGCCATAACAAGAGAAGAGATTGAAAAGGTAATAAAAAGACTCCCAACAGAAAAAAGCCCTGGCCCATATGGCTTCACGGGAAATTCTACCAAACATTCAGAGAAGAGCTCCTACCAGTACTACTCAAACTATTTCAGAACACAGAAAGGGAAGGGATACTTCCTAATTCATTTTATGAAGCCAGCGTAACCCTGATAACAAAACCAGGCAAAGGTGCCACAAAAAAGAAAATTACAGACCAATATCTCTCATGAATAAAGATACAAAAATTCTCAACAAAATTCTAACCAATAGAATTCAGCATCATATCAAAAAAA
>NW_004444273.1:640858-651495 GCF_000243295.1 Trichechus manatus latirostris | reverse complement strand
ATTATTTGAGAAAAATGACATTTTTAAACCTATGTTTTAGGGATGATTTACCTACCTAATTAATCAGAGCTCAAACTTACCTGTTATGGATCGAATTGCACCCCCCCAAAATGTGAGTCAACTTGTGTAGGCCATGATTACCAGTATTGTGTGATTGTCCACCATTTTGTCATCTGATGTGATTTTTCTATGTATTGTGGATTCCACCTCTATGATGTTAATGAGAGGAAGCTATGTTAATGAGGCAGGACTCCAACTACAACATTAGGTTGTATCTTAAGTCAATCTCTTTTGAGATATAAAAGAGAGAAGCGAGCAGAGAGACATAGGGACCTCATACCAACAAGAAAGTAGAGTCAGGAGCACGCATCCATTGGACTTGGAGTCCCTGCATTGAGAAGCTCCTAGAGCACCCATAAAGAGACGGACAGAGCTACGGTAGTCAAAACAGCCTGGTACTGGTACAATGACAGATATATTGACCAATGGAACAGAATTGAGAACCCAGATGTAAATCCATCCACCTACGGTCACCTGATCTTTGACAAGGGCCCAAAGTCCATCAAATGGGGAATAGACAGTCTTTTTAACGAATGGTACAGGCAAAACTGGCTATCCATCTGCAAAAAAATGAAACAGGACCCATACCTCACACCATATACAAAAACTCATTCAAAATGGATCAAAGACCTAAATATAAAGCCCAAAACTATAAAGTTCATAAAACAAAATATAGGACCAATGCCACAGGCCCTAATACATGGCATTAACCGGAAACAAACCATAACCATCAACACGCAAACCCCAGAAGATAAGCTAGATAATTGGGAATTTCTAAAAATCAAACACCTATGCTCTTCAAAAGACTTCACCGAAAGAGTAAAAAGAGTTCCTACAGACTGGGAAAAAAATTTTGGACAGTACAAGTCAGACAAAGGTCTAATCTCCATAATCTACAAGGAAATCCAACACCTCTGCAACAAAAAGACAAATAATCCTATTAAAAAATGGGCAAAGGAACTGAACAGACACTTCACCAAAGAAGACATTCAAGCGGCCAACAGACACATGATGAAATGCTCACAATCACTAGCCATCAGAGAAATGCAAATTAAAACCACAATGAGATACCATCTCACCCCAGCATTACAGGCATGAATCAAAAACACTGGTAATAACAAATGTTGGAGGGGCTACGGGGAGATTGGCACTCTTATGCACTGCTGGTGGGAATGCATAATGATACAACCATTTTGGAAAATATTATGGCACTTCCTTAGAAAGCTAGAAATAGAAATACCATACGATCCAGCAATCCCACTTCTAGGAGTATATCCTAGAGAAATAAGAGTCATCACTCGAATAGACATATGCACACCCATATTCATGGCAGCATTGTTCACAATAGCAAAAAGATGGAAACAACCTGGATGCCCATCAACAGATGAATGGATAAACAAACTATGGCACATACACACAATGGAGTACTATGCAACGAGAAAGAACAGTGATGAATCTGTGAAGCATCTGATAACATGGATGAAACTGGAGGACTTTATGCTGAGTGAAATTAGTCAATCACAAAAGGACAAATATTGTATGAGACCTTTATTGTAAAAACCCATGAAAAAGTTCACACACAAAAAGTAACAATCTTTGTTGGTTACAAGGGATGGGAGAGGTGGGGGGTGGAATACTAAATAGGCAATGGTGAAGGGTGAGACAGTACACAATACTGGGGAACCCAGCACAACTTGTACAAGAAAAAGTCAAGGAAACTCCCTAGACACATCCAAACTCCCTGAGGGACTGAATTGCTGGGCGGAGGGCTGTGGGGACCATGGTCTCGGGGAACATCTAGCTCAACTGGCATAACACAGTTTATAAAGACAATGTTCTACATTCTACCTTGGTGAGTAGTGTCTGGGGTCTTAAAAGCCTGTGAGCAGCCATCTAAGATACTCCACTGGTCTCACCCCTTCGGGAGAAAGGGAGAGTAAAGAGAACAGGATACAAGGAAAAGATTAGTCCAAAGAACTAATGGACCACAGGTACCAAGGCCTCCACCAGACTGAGTCCAGTACAGTTAGATGGTGCCTGGCTACCACCACTGACTGCTCTGACGGGGATCACAACAGAGGGTTCTGGACAGAGCTGGAGAAGGATGTAGAACAAAATTCTAACACACAAAAAAAGACCAGACTTACTGGCCTAAAAGAGACTGGAGAAACCCCAAGAGTATGGCCCCTAGACACCCTTTTAGCTCAGTGGTGAAGTCAGTTCTGACGTTCTCCGTTCAGCCAGGGATTGGACAGCCCCATATGACAAAACAGGACTAATGAGGCACAGCAGTCCAGGGACAAGGACTCGCAGGCAGAAGGAGACAGGAAAGCTGGTGATAGGGAACCCAAGGTTGAGTAAGGACAGTGTTGACATGTAGTGGGGTTGTTAACCATTGTCATAGGCAACATATATACTAACTGTCTAATGAGAAACTATGTTGTTCTGTAAACCTTCATCTAAAGTGAAAATAGCAGCACAACTAGAAGAACGTAATTGATGTCACTGAACTGTGCATGTAGAAATTTTTGAAATGGTGTATCTTTGGCTATGTATATTTTCACCAAAAAAAAGAAAAAAAAGGTTGAGAAGGGAGAGGGTTGACATGTTGTTGGGTTGTTAACCAATGTCATAAAACAATACGCGTACTGACTTTAATGAGAAGCTATTTGTTCTGTAAACCTTCACCTGAAGTACAATTAAAAAAAAGTTAAAAAAAATTCCATCTTTGAACTTATGTTTTAGGGATGGTTCACCTACTTAATTAATAAAAGTTCAAACTTACTCAACTTGAAAAAGAGAAACAAGTAATAGAATAAAGAATTCTGAGTTTACAAACCAGATTTGTTTTTTGTTTGATTTTTTTTTATAACTGTATAATGGGGACAATAATTTTACTATCTAATGAATACTTGTTGAACATTAGATGTTGTGATATATGTAAACCTCTTAATACAATATCTGACACAAGTTAAGTGCTATATATGCTTCCTATTGTAATTTCTAAATTTTCTACATCATTTTTAAAATTGGAAAAAAATTATTCTACACAGATACAACAAACTCAGAAGACTTTACAGGTTATCTGTGATGTCAAGCAGTACATGATTTACCCTACTTTAATTTCCAGCTAAAATACCCCTGAAAAGTCCTAAAACAATTGAAACCAACACCACCATAAAGCAAAGACAAGAGATGAAAGTACATTTATAATGAATGACTACTCTCAAGCCCTTACAGATCATTGGACTCCAAAGTGTTTTCTTGGCTGTAATCTTTACAGAAGCATATCACAAGGCCTTTCTTTTGTGGTGCTTTTGGGTGGGTTCACAGCTCCACCCTTTTGGTTAGTGGCTGAGTGCCAATTGTTTGCACTACCCACGGACCTCTATTTTATAACATTAAATATATCTACTATTTTTTATACAACTAGTGTTTTCAGTCTTCTTTAGAAGATAGATCTCATGAAAGATTTTCTTGTATCATTGGCTAATGAGTTTGTAATATGATGAGGACTGTGATTATCTGCCTTTTGAAAAGGTTATTTTTTTTTTTAATTGGGAAATAAAGAGTGAAAGATGAGAACTTGGGAAGTTTCTTTCTCATCAGTGTTTCTTTGACTAGGCTATGGAGCAGGACTGGAGGAAGGCAATTATTTACTTATCTGCCAAGGTCTGGGGGTTACGGTCTTGGTTCTGCTCCAAGGGGTAAACTAAATTAAATGATCAGTTTATGTTTTCTATTTACAGTATTTTCTCCCAGTTCCCAGAAAAGGCTGAATGAAGGGTTATACTTAAATCTTTACATTTTTACTTTGATGATTATTTTGTCCATGTATTAATTAACTGATTTCCCACAGTTTATTTATACCATTTTTTAGGGCTTTTATTATACTTTATCTTATATTATTACCGTATGCTTAATAAATGCTCTTTTATCTAACAGATACTTGTTTAATTAAATACAAAATTACGTGTGTACATGATTTAAAATCCTGAAAGGGCATAGAAGGTTTTTAATGGATAGTTGTAGTTCTTGGTTTACCCCTTTCTATCCTCATTACTGCCTTCTGAAGGCAAAAATATCTCACTGCTTCACTTTTTGAGTAATTTTTATATTCTGTTCAATTTTTCTATGTATATATTTCGATTTTAAATAACATGCTTCTACCATTTTATATACCAAGCTGTGATTTCCTGTTCTGATAGATGAGGGTTAAGATCAAACAACTCTGCCATTCTCTTGTGCTCCAGCTTTTGAAATAACTCTTTTAAATGCCTCCCTTTGTTACACCTGTGACTTAAAGTAGGCGTTCCCAACCAGTGCTTCATGAATGGTTTGTAGGTTTGCTAAGGTACTGATCAAATCAGCCCTTAAGGCTGCCAAGTTAGAGTTGGGGGTAGCTGGGGTCCACAGAGAGGTTTTCTTCAGCAGTGGGTAGCCTCATCCATTAACCCAGTGTGCCTCACAAATATGATAGGCATTTTTGGGGTGTCATGATGTGAGGATGTTTCAAAGTGCTGCTTTAAATATTCTTAATCAGACATATTTGCTTTTGACTTCTCACTTCATATTCTTAACTTCTGTTACCTTTACTTTTAATTTAATGTTGTCGAGGTTGATAGTGTGTCCTCCTTTCTATATGCCTAGTTAAATATTCACCATCTCTAGACTGATTTTATAAATCAAAAATCATTATGTGGTGTTCTTATCATTGAAAGTAGTATGCAGATTTTTAATTTTTTTTTTGGGTAGAGGGAAAGAATATTCTTTTCTATTACTTTGTTAATTGTCTGGTACACTCCACTCCCCATCTTAGTTTTTCTTATTGTCTTCCGTTTTACTCAACGGCAGCAACAACAATCTTTATGGGAGCAGATCTCCAGGTCATTTCTTCCATGGAGCTGCTGGTGAGTTCGAACCACTAACCTTTACATCAGCAGCAAAGTGCTTAACCATTGAACCACCAAGGTTCCTTACCATTTAATTCTCATAGCAATTCTGGTAATATGGACCGAATATCTTCATTTGTCACATCATGTGAATAAAACTCAGAGAAATTAAGTGGCACATCAGGTAATGTTTAAAATCAGACTCATATTACAGGTTGTCCCCTACTTACCACAGGATTCCATTCCAACAACTCCATTGTAAATCAGTTCTGACGTAAGTCGAATTCCTTATTTCTCTTTTTGAGTTTTCATTATTATTGCCTTTTATTATCACTAGCTTTATAAATCTGATCTTTGTCCTTGCGGGTTGACATGAACATGATAACATCAGCAAATTATGCACTGCGACACTGTATGTAGTACATATTATTAACAATAAGATACACACACAAACACAAAACCTGGAAGGTCATAAATGTGGTTCATTGTAACTCGAATACAACTTAAGCTGGGAACTACCTGTATTGATATTCCAGTTGATTTAAAATTTCTTCATTCTCTTATTTTCCATACAGATTTGATGTAGAGATAGCCCATGGATTTTCTGTTACATAGGAGATATTTTTGTACTTATTTAATTTCTCTACAAACCTGTAAGCTTCCTGGGGAAGGAATTCCTACTGAGTCACCAGTATATTTCTTCAAGCCACTAAAGAGATCGCTGTTCATAGATAATGCACAATGAGTTCTTGCTAAATGCATGAAAATTCATATCTACTTTAAATTACCAGAGACTTTATGCATAATGCTTAAGAGCATATCTTTTGAGTTAGACGTGGTGAGTTCAATCCCTGCCAAACTAGTAATTGTTGACTGTTGGACACTGTTGGACATCGGCGAAATTACCATTTCTAGGCTTGTTTTCTTATTTGTATAAAGAAACTATAATAGTATCCACCTCATAGAGTTCTCACAAGGCTATGCAATATGCTTAGCACAGTACCTGTGACACAGTAAGCTCTTAAAATAAGTTATTTTTATTTGTATCATTATGTAATTCCAAGCTCTCCTTTCCATAACATTTGAGAATTCTGTAATCTAATCATTGTTGCCTTTTAGGTAACACAAAGAACAGCTCTATTGAACCACTTGCTATCTTCCAAATATAACAGGCTGTTTTATATCTCTAGGGATTTGCAGTACTGTTCTTTCTACCTTGAATGCTTTTAATACCATTGCTGCTAGACATCTACAGTTAACTATACAAGATGAGGCTCAAAAATTACCCTCTTCTGTAGACAAATATTCCTGACTACCTCAGTTAGATAAGTAGGTTCTCAATATATATTTGATATATATGGAACTGATGAAATATTCTGATGAAATGGAAATATCTAACAACATACATAATTGCTAAACATTAACATTGGTTTATATAATTTTATTTTCTTATATTCCATATTCCTTCTACCATCATAATTCAAAAAAACAACTTGTTTATCTATCATTGAATATTAAGTTGACATCTTTATTGAGCTGTTCACAATAAGACCTGAATCTCTTTCTTTATAAGTTAAAACAAATTCAAAACTCATCAATGTCTGGCAAAAGTTTGTTTCTCTAGTATTCATTAGCTCAATCTTTCCTAGGTTAAATTATATCTGCTATAGAAATTTCCACTCGGGAGAAACTAAACACACGATCAAATTCAGAATATAAACTTGTCTTGCAAATATATGTTGTGATATAAAAAACACCTTATTATGAATTTATTGTGTGATAGGGACTACTTTCTATATGGTCTACCAAGATTAATGCAGATTACTTAAGAAATTAAGAAAAAAAAAGTATTTAAAAATATTAAATGATGATTGCATGTAATAAAAATAAATGCCACATGTATGTCATTAACATCTTCCATTAGTGTGGTACAGTTTTTACAGTTGATGAACTGATATTGATACATTATTAACTAAAGTCCATAGTTCAAATTAGGATTCATTCTTTGTGTTATACCGTTCTATGGATTCCAACAAATGCATAATGTCATGTATTCACCATTATAGTATCATACAGAATAGTTCCACTGCAGTATAAATTCCCTGTACTTCATCTATTCATACCCTCACTCCCACCTTCACAACCCCAGGCTCCTGACAATCACTGATCTTTTTACTGTTTCTATGGATTTGCTTTCAGACTGGCCTCTTTCACTTAGCAATACACATTTACAGTTTCTTCATGTCTTCTCATAGCTTGATAATTTATTTTTACTGCTGAATACTATTGCGTTATATGGCTATACCAGAATTTATTCACTCACCTATTGAGGGACATCTTGGTTGCTTCCAGTTTGTGGCCTTTATGAATAAAGTTGCTGTAAACATTTGCATGCAGGTTATTATGTGGATATATGTTTTCAACTTATTTGTGTAAATACCTAGAAGCAAGATTGCTGGGTCATATGGTAAAAGTATGTTAACTTCATTTACGATGATGTTGTTTATTGGTCCAGTCGTGAGGGTATTTGTTTTCTTCACATTCAAGTGTAATACATACAGAAGGCCATAATCTTTGAACTCTGTTAGCAAATGCTTCAAGTTATCTTCGTTCTGGCAAGCAAGGCTATGGCATCTGCATATTCATGGGTTGTTAATGAGTCTTCCTTCAATCCTGAAGTCATGTTCTTTTTCACAGAGTCCAGCTTCTCAAAGTATTTGTTCCATATACGTATTGAGTAAGTAAGGTGTCATGGATTAAATTGTGTCACCAAAAAAATATGTATCAATTTGGCTGGGCCAGGATTCCCAGTATTGTGTGGTTGTCTTCCATTCTGTGATTGTAATTTTGTGTTAAAGAGGATTAGGGTGGGATTGTAACACCCTTACTGAGGTCACATCCCAGATTCAATGTAAAGGGAGTTTCCCTGGGGTGTGGTCTGTACCATCTTTTATCTTACAAGAGATAAAAGGAAAGGGAAGCAAGCAGAGATTTGGGAACCTCATACTACAAGAAAGCAGCACTAAGAGCAGAATGCGTCCTTTCGACCTGAGGTCATGCTCTGAGATGCTCCCAGACCAAGGGAAGACTGATGCATCACAAGGACCTTCCTCCAGAGTCAACAGAGAGAAAGCCTTCCCCAGGAGCTGATGCCCTGAATTTGGACTTTTAGCCTACTTTACTGTGAGGAAATGAACTTCTCTTTGTTAAAGCCATCTGCTTGTGGTATTTCTGTTATAGCAGCACTAGATGACTAAGACATAGGGTGAAAAGATAAAACCCTGCTGTACACCTTTAACAATCTGAAACCACACAGTATCCCCTTGTTCTGTTTGAAGGACTACCTCTTGGTCATGTACAATTCCACATGAGCCCAATTAAGCGTTCTGGAATTTTCATTCTTTATAATGTTATCCAAAATTTATTATGATCCACACAGTCAAAAGCCTTTGCATAGTCAATAAAACACAAGTAAACAACTTTCTGGTAATCTGTCCTTTCAGCCAAACATACACACGCCTATCATGCAATTGTGGAACAGGTATAACAGAACTTCAATAGACACTTCTGGTCAAAAAGGGGGAAAATAGGATGCACAGAGGGTTCACTGATTAGCAGTTATAAATTCCATCATGACCCAGTTAGTAGTTCCTCGATTAGAACTCCAGGCTTGGGAACAATTCTCCATGGTCCTTTATTCTACTCTCTGGGCTTGTGGTTTTATTTCTGATTTATTCTTCCTTTTCCATTAATGTCAGCATGTGTTTGTGGCTAAATATTATTCTGAGACTGCTTTCTGCTTGTAGATGTTTTGATTCCCGAAGACTTAAAAATAAAACAAAACAAAAAACTCCCTTTATCCTTTTCAATCTTAGCTTATTATTTTTTACAATGTAATTATCTTAAAAACTTTCTAGGTCTTCTCTGAATCTTATTTGGATTCCCTCTATTAGACAAACTCCATTAGACAAAAATCACAAATTCCTTCATGATATGTTTTTCTCTTATTTGGAATTCTACTGACATGATGAGGACAGAGCTGTGAAGATTTTAGATGCCTTATTGTTTGACTTAATGGTGCTCTGAGGCTCTGTCTTGGATCTTTGTGAGGTTTTATTATTTTTTTTCCTTTTTTTATTTTACTTTAGATGAAGGTTTACAGAACAAATAGTTTCTCATTAAACAGTTAGTAAACATATTGTTTTATGCCAATGGTTAACAACCCCACGACATGTCAACACTGTCCCTTCTCAATCTTGGGTTCCCTATTACCGGCTTTCCTGTCCCCTTCTGCCTTCTAGTTCTTGTCCCTGGACTATTGTGCCCCATTAATCTCATTTTGTTTTATGGGACTGTTTAATCTTTGGCTGAATGGTGAACTTTGGGAGTGACTTCATTACTGAGCTAAAAGAGGTGTCTGAGGGCCATAATCTCAGGGTTTCTCCATTCTCTGTAAGGCCAGTAAGTCTGGTCTTTTTTTGTGAGTTACAATTTTGTTCTACATTTTTCTCCAGCTGTGTCTGGGACCCTCTGTTGTGATCCTGGTCAGAGCAGTCACTGGTGGTAGCCGGGCACCATCTAGCTGTACTGGACTCAGTCTGGTGGAGGCCGTGGTAGCTGTGGTCCAATAATCCTTTGGACTAAGCTTTTCCTTGTATCTTGTTTTGTTCATTGTCCCTTGCTCCCAAAGGGGTGAGACCAGTGGAGTATCTTAGTTGGCTGCTCAGAGGCTTTTAAGACCCCAGACGCTACTTACTAAGGTAGAATGTAGAGCATAAACTGTGTTATGCCAATTGAGCTAGATGTTCCCCAAGACCACGGTCCCCGCAGCTCTCTGCCCAGCAATTCAGTCCCTCAGGGAGTTTGGATGTGTATATGGAGCTTCCATGACTTTCCTTGTACAAGTTGTGCTTGTTTCCCCAGTATTGTGTACTGTCTTACCCTTCACCAAAGTTATCACTTATCTATTGTCTATTTAGTATTTCCCCCCTCAACCCCCCATCTCTCGTAACCAAGAAAGATTGTTTCTTTTTGTGTGTAAACTTTGTCATGAGTTTTTACAGTAGAGGTCTTATAAAATATTTTTCCTTTTGTGACTGACTTATTTCAGTTAGCATAATGTCCTCCAGTTTCATCCATGATATGAGATTCTTCAAGATTGATCATTGTTCTTTATCGTTGTATAATACTCCATTGTGTGTATGTACCATAGTTTGTTTATCCATTCGTCTGTTGGTGGGCATCTAGGTTGTTTCCATCTTTTTGCTATTGTGAACAATGCTGCAACGAACAAGGGTGTGCATATGTCTATTCGTGTGACGGCTGTTATTTTTCTAGGATATATTCCTAGGAGTGGGATTGCTGGATCATATGGTATGTCTATTTCTAGCTTTCTAAGGAAGCACCATATCATTTTCCAAAATGGTTGTATCATTTTGCATGCATAAGAGTTCCAATCTCCTCGCAACCTCTCCAACATGTGTTATTTCCAGTGTTTTTGATTAGTGCCAGTAATGCTGGGGTGAGATGGTATCTCATTGTGGTTTTAATTTGCATTTCTCTAATGGCTAGTGATCACCAGCATTTCCTCATGTGTCTGTTAGCCACTTGAATGTCTTCTTCGATGAAGTGTCTGTTCATTTCCTTTGCCCATTTCTTAATTGGATTATTTGTCTTTTTGGTGTA
>NW_004444273.1:638509-640587 GCF_000243295.1 Trichechus manatus latirostris | reverse complement strand
TCCTATTTTTTCTTCTATGAAATTTATCGTATTAGGCTTTATATTTAGGTCTTTATTCCATTTTGAATTAGTTTTTGTATATGGTGTGAGGTATGGGTCCTGTTTTATTTTTTTGCAGATGGACATCCAGTTTTGCCAGCACCATTTGTTAAAAAGACTGTCTGTTCCCTATCTGATGGACTTTGGGCCCTTGTCGAAGATCAGGTGACCGTAGGTGGATAGATTTACATCTGGGTTCCAAATTCTCTTCCATTGGTCAATGTGTCTGTTGTTGTTCCAGTAGCAGGCTGTTTTGACTACCATAGCTGTATAGTAGGATCTGAGGTCAGGTAGTGTGAGTCCTCCTACTTTCTTCTTCTTCTTCAATAGAGCTTTACTTATCTGGGGCTTCTTCCATTTCCATGTAAAGTTTTTCTATCTCTTCAAACAATGTTGTTGGTATTTGGATCGGGATTGCATTGTATTTGTAAATTGCTTTTGGTAGAATTGTCATTTTCACAATGTTGAGTATACCTATCCATGAGCATGGTATGTTTTTCCATTTATGTAGATCCCTTTGGGTTTCTTGCAGTAGTGTTTTGTTGTTTTATTTGTATAGGTCTTTTACATCCCTGGTTAGATTTATTCCTAAGTAATTTTTTTTTTTAGGGGCTATTATAAATGGTATTGTTTTCCTGATTTCCTTTTCATTGTTCTTCTTATTGGTGTATAGGAATCCAACTGATTTTTGTATGTTTATCTTGTATCTTGCTACTCTGCTGAATCTTTCTATTAGTTCTGGTAGTTTTCTCTTGGAGTCTTTAGGATTTTCTATGTATAGCATCATATCATCTGTAAACAGGGATAGTTTAACTTCTTCATTACCAATTTGGATGCCCCTTATTTCTTTTTCTTGCCTTACTGTTCTAGCTAGGACTTCCAGCACAATATTAAATAGGAGTGGACATAAAGGGCATCCTTGTCTTGTTCCTGTTCTCAAGGGGAATGTTTTCAGCATCTTTCCATTAAGAATGATTTTGACTTGGTTTTGCATAGACGCCCTTTATAATGTTGATAAATTTCCCTTCTATACTTATTTTATTGAGAGTTTTTATCAGGAATGGGTCTTGGACTTTATCCAATGCCTATTCTGTGTCAAATGAGATGATCATGTGATTCTTTTCCTTCCTTTTATTTATGTGGTGGATTATGTTGATTGATTTTCTAATGTACCATCCTTGCATACCTGGTATGAATCCTACTTGGTCATGATGTATTGTTTTTTTTGATATGATGCTGAATTCTATTGGCTAGAATTTTGTTGAGAATTTTTGTATCTATATTCATGAGATATATTGGTCTCTAATTTTCTATTTTTTGTGGTGTCTCTGCTTCCTTTTCTATGTCCTGAAATAGTTTGAGTAGTACTGGTAAGAGCTCTTCTCCAAATATTTGGTAGAAATCTCCAGTGAAGCCATTTTGGCCAGGGCTTTTTTTTGTTGGGATTTTTTTTTATTATTATTACCTTTTCAATCTCTTCTCTTGTTATGGGTCTGTTCAGATTTTCAACATCACTTTGTGTTTGTTTGGGTAGGTAGTGAGTTTCTAGAAATTTATCCGTTTCCTCTAGGTTTTCAAATTTGTTGGAGCGTAGTTCTTCATAATACTCTGTTGTGATCCTTTTTATTTCAGTTGTGTCTGTTGTAATATCCCCCATTTCACTTCTTTTTTGGGTTATTTGTGTCCTCTCCTGTTTTTCTTTTGTCAGTCTGGACAGTGGTTTGTTGATTTTGTTGATCCTTTCAAAGAACAACTTTTGGTTTTGCTGATTCTTTCTCTTGTTTTTCTATTCTCTATTTCATTTGTTTCTGCTCAGATTGTTATTATTTCCTTTCTTCTAGTGGCTGGAGGCTTTTTTTGCTGTCCTCTTTCTATTCGTTCGAGTTGTGTAGTTAATGTTTTCATTTTATCCCTTTCTTCTTTTTTGCTGTGTGCATCTCTTGCTATAAATTGTCCTCTGAGGACTGCCTTTGCTGTGTCCCAAAGGTTTTGGTATGATGTGTTTTCATTCTCGTTTGATTCTAGGAATTTTTTGATTC
>NW_004444273.1:614477-638249 GCF_000243295.1 Trichechus manatus latirostris | reverse complement strand
TGTTCTGTCCTTTACTGAGAGTGGTGTGTTGAATTCTGCTACTATTATTGTGGAACTGTCAGTTTCTCTCTTCAGTGTTGTGAGAGTTTGTTTTATGTATTTTAGAGCACTGTCATTGGGTGCATAGATGTTTATTATGGTTATGTCGTCATGATGCATCATCCCCTTAAGCATTATATAGTGTCCTTCCTTGTCTTTTATGGTGGATTCTGTTTTAAAGCTTATTTTATCTGAGATTAGTATTGCCACTGCTGCTCTTTTTTGGTAGCTGTTTGCTTGATATATTTTTTCCATCCTTTGATTTTTAATAAATTTACATCTTTTTTTCTAACATGTGTCTCTTGTAGACAGCATATTGATGAACCCTTTTTTTAATGCATTCTGTCACTCTTCTACTCTTTATGGGTGCTTTTAGGCCATTTACATTCAGTGTAATTATTGATAGGTGTCAGTTTTTTGCTGTCATTTTGTGGTGCTTTTTATTGTGTTGCTGACATTTTCTTTGTTCCTCGTACTCTCCTTTGCTGAATCATTTGTTTGTGGATTTCTTTTTCATTTCTTTTGTTTTTGTAGGTTTTGTTTTTACTGAGGTTTTGTTTTTACTGAGTCTTTGTTTTTCTTCTTTATTTTGATGAGTAGGTTTGTTAACTTTCTTTGTGGTTATCTTGAAATTTACCCTTATCTCTCTAGGTTTGATCCACTCTATTATTACTTGGTATCGCCTTGCCTTCCTCTCCATTACAAGGTTCTATACCTGCGCCATTTATTCCCTCTTTTGTTGCTCTGATGTTGTCATTTACAGATTAACGTCTCTGGTTCCCTGTTGTAATTCTTTTGGTTTTGGATAGTCCTTGAGAGTTCATTTCCTAGGTTGGTATATGTCTGGTAGGATCCTGTATCCTAGATTCAGCCTTTAGTTTGATGTTCTTTGTTCTTAGATCGATGGACTACCTAAATAATTCCTGTAAGTTTGGTTTGGTTTTTACATAGTCCCTTAATTTCTGTTTATCTGGAAATGTCCTAATTTCTCCATCATATTTGAACAAGAGTTTTGTAGGATATATTATTCTTGGCTGGCAATTTTTTCTTTCAATATTTTATATATGTCATCCCATTACCTTCTTTCCTGCATGGTTTCTGCTGAATAATCTGAGCTTAATCTTATTGTTTCTCCTCTGTATGTGACTTTTTGTTTTTCTTGAGCTGCTCTCAGGATTCTTTGTCTTTGGTTTTAGTGAGTGTGATTATGATATGCCTTGGTGTCTTTTGGGGTCTATCTTATATAGGGTTCGTTGAGCTTCCTGGATGGTCAGCTTTTCATCTTTCATTATACTGGGGAAATTTTCTGTCAGCTGTTTCTTCAGTGATTCTCTCTGTGTTTTCTGTTTTCGCCCCCTGTTCTGGAACTCTGATCACTCGTAAATTTTTGCTTTTGATTGTATCCCACATAATTCTCAGGATTTCTTCATTTTCCTTGATTCTTTTTTCTGATTTTTCCTGAAACAGTGTTGTATCCAAGTGTTTGTCTTCAATTTCACTGATTCTGTCTTCCATCATTTCAAACCTGCTTCTCAGCCCTTCTATGACACTGTTTATTTCTGAAATCTTGTTGTTTATCTTTTGCATCTCTAATTGTTGTTTTTGTATGATTTCTAGTTGTGAATTTATTTTAGCATTTTCTTCATTATTTTCCTGAATTCTTCCATTTTTTTGTCTGTATTTTCCTTGAATTTCTCTGCCTTTTCCATGAATTTGTCTATTTTTTATGCTTTCTGTTTCAACTCTTGGATAATTCTGAGTATTAGAGATTTGAATTCCCTATCAGGTAGTTCTAGTGCCTTTTCTTCCACTGGAAAGTCATCTGGTGTTTTATTTTGGATGCCTACTGGAATCATCCTGTCCTGTTTTTGTAAATGTTTTGATATTGTCTGCTGTCTTCAGGACTTTCAGTGGTCATTTTCCTCATTTATTGATTGTAGATTTGTTTGTTTTGTCCTGCTTTCCTGTTTTATTTGGTTATGTCTGAGCAGGCAGGCTGTGCTTTCTTTGTTGTTTTCTCATCTGTGGGCATGATACTTTTCACCTCCTTCTCCAATGGTCAGGGTCAGTCACTCAGGTATGGAACAGCAGGGAAGGTCCAGCTGAAGGAGAGTTGCTGGGATGGGTTGTTTTGGACATGCACTAGGGCTAACAGGGTGGTCTGGGAATCAGTGCAGGGCAGGTTCTGGTAGGCTCTGCCTGTGCTGCTTGGGAGAGTGATGTTCAGTGTACAGTGCAGTAGGCAGGAAGGAGGGTGGAGATTGTGATGTGCAGAGCTAAGATGGGTATGGGAAAGTGAAGAGAGAGGAGAGAGGAACAGGAGCCAAAAACATACAAGCAAACAAACAAACAAAAAAAGAGTGCTAATGGGGCTTGCCTTTAGAGTGGTGAGATGAGAGACTGAGAAATGGAGAAAAAACAAAGAAAAGAAAACAAAAAGGGTAAAAGAAAAAAATGAATAAATAAAAATTAGGAAAAAAAAAGAAAAGACCCCAGGGATCCTACCAGTGCTGCTGCAAGGACTGGGGAAGATGCTCCCAGGTCTTGAAGTATAGCCTGGCTGGAAGGTTATAGGTGTCACACAGCATCAGTTATTCAGGTGACATGAAGAGAAGGTAAGTATAGAGAGATGAGAAACTGAGAAATGAAGAAAGGCAAAAAGGGAAAAAGAGAGAGAAGAAAACAAAACAAAAAAACCCAAAAAACCAAAAACAGTAAAAGAAACAAAAAAAATAAGGTAAAAGAAATGTTCTCAGGGATCCCACTGTGCAGCCTTGCAGAGTAAGGAAGTAGCTCCCAAACAGCACAGTACTGACCGCCTAGAAGGGGCTCCCAAGCCAAGAAAAGAATCTGCTTTCTCATACCCCTTGTTTGCCGATCTCCGAGAGGAGTCCAAGATGTTTGATCCGTGCTGCATTAGCTGATAGGGGACCTCTGCATGTATCTCTCCTCACTATCTGTTCTCGATCAGTTTCTTATTCCATTCGGTGCTTGGCTGAGTACTGTATCTCTTCATTTGATGCTTAGGGTTTCAGGATTGATGTTTGTCTCTGTTTGACTTAGTTTTTCAGATCTTTGCTGTGGAGGGATGGCAAGATGTTTCTGTCTATAGTGTCATGGTTGCCCAGAAGTCCTCTCTTTGTGAGGTTTTAACAAAGGATTTTAAAGTCTATTCTGGGCTTCAGTTATAGACTATGTTTACCCAGTAAATTCTGGATTTGGTCATTACACTGAAGCCATTTCTTAAGTTTAGTGTAATATGCCATTTGGACTGACTGGAAATTTTTAAAAGCTGAAAGTCTGGGACCATTTTTGTTTAACAACTCTTCTTTTAGTTAATTTCCCTCTTCTTACATTTTATTACAAGCAGAAAGGAAAAACAAGATAGCCAAGCTTTAGAAATCACACACCATAATTTCCACAAAATCACACTGATTGCAGAGGTCGGTCTTATTCAGTGTAAGAGGGGAACATACATGGATGTTAGAACAAGGCAGCAAAGGTCATTGAAGGTCATTTTTTTAATGTTTGCTTTCACACATTGCTCAGCTGCTTCTTGGTCAATGTCTGAAAATAGTTCCCTAATATATTTTATCTAGTTTTCTTGTTATTTACAATGGAATGGCAAAGCACATAGGAGTCACTTTTACATGCGTGGAAGTGGAACTGTGTTGCCATTTATTGATATAAAGAATACTACGGGTAGAGCAGGATTGAGAAAGTTGAAATTTTGGAATCATACTTTTGAAATACCAAACAGACCTGTAAATGAGCATCTTTTCTAATGCATTTCAATATTCAAGTCTGTAGCTCAAATTAGCAATCTGAACTAAATATATAAATGTATAAATTTTAGAATCATCAGCATATAAATGGCTTCTAAAGCCATGCGGCTAAATAAGATTATCTAGGCAAACAAAGAAGTCTGAAGACAGAGCTCTGGAACATTCCAAAAATTAGAGCTTATGAAGAGGAGAATGTTCCAGAAAGTATTCTGAGAAGTAGCAAGCAATGAGGTAGGAAGAAAAACCTTTATGTGTAGTACATAAAAGAAAGTATTTTAGAAAGAAGAGTATTCCACCGTGTCAAATGCTGACACATAAGATGAGGTCTGAGAATTGATTCTTGGATTTGAAAAGCAAGATCAAAGTAATCTTTTTATCCCAAACCTAGTATCTTAAAATCACATAAAAATACTTGCTGAATGATTCAAGTTTGCTGTTTAGTTGCATAATTTAATAGGTTACTTGCCTTTTAACTTCTTTGTATTTTCTCAGTAGAGAATTGCAGTTACCACCACAGTCCTCTAAACACCTTTTGATTCCAAGTGCTAACTTGGGGAGTCCATCTGCTGTCACAACTCTAAGGTGATAAAGTGAAACTGGCAGGAGAATTAACAACCAGAGAGACATGTCCTGTATAATATGCTTTTCTTCTACACTGGCAAAAATAGAATCTAAACTTTGGCAGGAAATGAAAGAAATTTTATATTTCAGTTAGCATGTGTCCCTCTTACCCCAAAACATAAAGTAAGGCACCGGCAGGTGTACGTTGGAGAATCAAATAGCTTGTGACACAGCCAATATTTTTTAATGTTTTAACTGGAAATAAGGAAAGTATAAGTCTGAGGTTATTAGCTGTGTAAAATCATCAATATTAAGGAGAGTGGTATATCTTTGTGTGAGAGACATAGATGACTATCAAAATAATTCAGATGTGTTTAGGCTTACATAAATGTACAACTGGGCAGAGTGTGAAGGAATATTTAAATATATAGACATTCCTTTTCATATATAAATCAAGGTATATGTTGTTCCAAGTGAATTTTTTTGAGCAACTATAACATAATTTTAAGTGACATTAAACATAATTTTCAGGAATTCTGGTTCAAAATGTCATCTAGCCAGAAGCTTCTGAAATACTATTCTAAGCTTTTACTAAAACTATTCATAAAGAAAAAGAGAAAAGGACAGAAACTCACAGACATATTTAATATCAAGACTTACAGAAAATACAGCATCAAAATGTTGGAATCTGTACTAAGAAAAATGTAGCCAAAGAGAAAAAACAAGCTAGACCTGGTCAGATCATCTTTGCCTGGTGTCTTCTCATTAAACACAAAACTTGTGAGGGAAAAAAAGTTGTACTTTTCCCATTGCTTTTCTGATGATTCAGAAAATCAGAGCCTATATCAATCAAAAAAATGGATGGCTATCTCTCTGTTATACAGTTCTTTAGTAAGCCCAGTAAAAATGCAGTGCTGTTGAATCAACTCCAACTCATGGTGACCCTCTAAGACAGAGTAAAACTGCCCACATAGGGTTTCCAAGGAGCAGCTGGTCGATTCGAACTGCTGACCTTTTGGTTAGCAGCCAAACGCTTAAACCACTGTGCCACCAGGACTCTTCTTTACTAAGAGTTGGTATCAAAATCTTTGAGAGTAGAAATTCAAGTATAGTTAACTTCTCCTCAACCTTGACGGTTTTGATTTAGTATATCTGGAGTTGGCTTATGCATGTACTTTGGAGAAAGATGAAAACTAACTTCAATTGAAATTCTATCTAGTTTTAACCTCTGCTTTATGACTTTAAAATGGCAATCTGAAGAGTATAAGAATATTGGACATGCTTCCATCTTGTTGCATTCAGAGATCCAAAGTATAGAAAATATCTTTGAAACAAGTATTGTAGCAAAATATATTCTGGAAGTTTTAGGCTCAATGAATCAGAAGACAAGACAAAAGAACTCTGGATATAGTTTTAGCTTTTCATCAAATCAGTTAAGAAAAGAATGGACAGAAGACACAAGGGATAGAAGAAAGAAGACTCTAGTTATAGAAAAGTGTTCTAAGTGAATTTCTTCTACAAGCCTGGAAATAGTCTGAGATCTGTAAACATCAGCCTGCACTCCACAAGAAGATCTGAGAAGAGGATTCGATCTGCATCAAGGTGAACAGAGAGCAAGGTGACCATGCATCACGTTTGTTGAACATTGTTATTGTTGTTAGGTACCATTGAGTCAATTTTCAACTCATAGGGACCCCATGTGACAGAGTAGAAATGCCCCATAGGGTTTTCTACGCTGTAATTTTTATGGGAGAAGATCACCAACTCTTTCCCCCGGAGACTCTTGGTGGGTTTGAGCCACCAAGCTTTCAGTTAGCAACCAGTGCTTAACTATTGTGCCACCAGGGCTCCTCTGTTGAATACTAGTGGACCTGAAAGAACTTTCCCACTAACTAACAAAAATACATGAAAAAAGTAAGAGGTCATTAAAAAGACAAGAGAGAAAGAAAAGGCCTAAATGGACGTCCGAAGAGACTCTGAAACTTGCTTTTGAATGTCCAGTAGCTAAAGCAAAAGGAAAAAATGATGAAGTAAAAGAGTTGAATAGAAGATTTCAAAGAGTGGCTCAAGAAGACAAAGTAAAGTATTATGAAGACATGTGCAAAGACCTGGAGATAGAAAGCCAAAGGGGAAGAGCATGCTCAGCATTTCTCAAGCTGAAAGAACTGAAGAAAAAATTCAAGCCTGAATTGCAATATTGAGTTGCAATACTGAAGGATTCTATGCAGAAAATATTAAACTACACAGAAAGCATCAAAACAAGATGGAAGGAAAACACAGAGTGACTATACCAAAAAGAATCGGTCAACGTTCAACCATTTCAGGAGGTAGTATATGATCAGGAACTGATGGTACTGAAGGAAGAAGTCCGAGGTGCACTGAAGGTGTTGGCGGAAAAAAAAGGCTCTGGGAAGTGACGGAATACCAACTGAGATGTTTCAACGGACGGAGGCAGTGTTGGAAGTGCTCACTAGTCTATGCCAAGAAATTTGGCAGACAGCTACCTGGCCAACTGACTGGAAGAGTTCTGTATTTATACCTATTCCCAAGAAACGTGATCCAACCAAATGCAGAAATTATTGAACAATATCATTACTATCACATGCAAGCAAAATTTTGCTGAAGATCATTCAAAAGCAGCTGCAGCAGTACATTGACAGGGAACTGTCAGAAATTCAGGCCAGATTTAGAAGAGGAAATGGAACCAGGGATATCATAGCTGATGTCAAATGGATCCTGGCTGAAAGCAGAGAATACCAGAAAGATGTTTATCTGTGTTTTATTGACTATGCTAAGGCATTCAACTGAGTGGATCATAACAAATTATGGATAACGTTGTGGAGAATGGGAATTCCAGAACACTTAATTGTGCTTATGAGAAATCTGTATGTGGATCAAGAGGCAGTCCTGAAACAGACTGAGTGGAAATTTCACATTTATTGTTTATTGCCAGCAGTATAAGCCTAGCTTCCTAGGTATTGTGGTATTGTTAATGCCTAACATGCATAGTTCACTTTTGCATGCTCCTATGATTTTAACTTGTTTTTCCCTAAACTCACTCTTGCTTTCCCATGACTTTGAAGTTTAACTAAGCTTCTCTTTGAGAGGTAGAATGACCTTGGAGAGTAAAGTAACTCATCTGCGATGTGATAATAACTAGGCAAGATGACCTTCAAGGATTGTCAGGTACAGAATGTAACCACCAGAGAAAAACAACCATTATCTTGTCCATATAAAAACATTCAGTCAGTCTCCAAGGGGGAGACAGGTCTTTTGGAGGAGTTCATTCCCCTCTGTCTCCTGTATATCTATATACAATAAAACACTCTTGCTGCTTACCTCACCCCTGTCTGAATATTGGCTTCTGTGGCAGGCAGCTCAGACCCCCCACTGCGGTAACAGATTTTGACACCCAGTGTGGGGCTCTCCAGCTGCTTGAGACATGGTGGCCCCTGGGCCTGCCTGGGATTGTCTGGCTGTCTCCCTAAATGACTGGCTACAAGAGGTTCCCTTTGCCTCCAGGGAGCTGCCAACAGCACCGAGGCCCACCGTGGCACTGCCAGTCCCCAACCACACCATATGGAAGTAAGGAAAAAAAAAAGCAAGACTGGTATAAGAGGATCCTAAGGTGAGTCCGCAATTCCTCTCCCTGTTGTGCTCAGGGCCAGGGCGGATAGGGCAGTCTCGAGGTTTCCAGAATGTGACCTGAGACCTTGGTTTCTGAGGTGGAAGGTGCCTCAGATGACCCATCCCCGTGAGTAGGGTCATGAAGAAAGAACTCTTGGTGACTCCGGAGTTTTGGTTTTGATTGGCCATGGCCTTGTGTGTGTGAGTGCTCATAAGTGTGTCTGGGAGGTTGAGATTCTCTAAGAGCACCTCTGTCGGCAGGCAGGGCCATCTGAGAGATTGAAGGGGTCAAGAGCACCTCTGTCAACTTGCGGGATTTATTTGTTTACTGTGGTTCTGTGTCTGTCCTGTCCCCATTTGTTTATTGTGGTTCCGTGTCTGTTCTGTCTATTCATTTACTGTGGTTCTGTGTCTTTCCTGTGCATTCATTTACTGTGGTTCTGTGTCTGTCCTGTCCATTGTCTGTGTGTAACTAGTATTATACCATCTACTTGGATGCCCTGATTCAGCTGTTTGGGAAAGTGAAAATACCCCGGGTGAGACTGGTTCTTGAGACAGCCATGGTATCTTAAGACCATGTTCACGAGTTAACTGATCTGGATCCTGAGAGCCCTGAAAATGCCAGAATGGTCAATATAATCTTTACAGGACAAAGTGCCTCTGATATTAAGAGAAAGCTTCAGAAAGAAGGAAGTATAGGGTTAAAAATCCCTTAGCTAGTATAGCTGGCCTGCCAAGTTTACTCTGGCTGAGATAAGGGGCAAGAAAGAAAGAAATTTGCAGACTACAAGCTCCAGGCAGCCTTCCTAGCTGCCACCTTGCAAGTTGAAGGCCATCCCTCAAGAAAACAAAGAAAAGGAGGGAGGCCAAGGCCACAGGAAAAGAGAAACCCCTTTGAAAAGAGACCAGAGCAGCTGGTGTAGTAAGAAGGAAAAAAAAAAGGACATTGAAAGTGAGAGTGTACATAATACCAAACAAAGGAATGAAAAGGCAAGAAATTAATTACCTTTTGCCCTTCAAAATGCCTAGGTCAACTTAAACACCTGTAAATGTCTTCTATGAATCAAGAGTGTGAGAGTGGGGCAAGATCAGGCCTCTTCTGCCCCAGCCCCCAGTCTCCAAGGTAGTGTAGCTCCAGGGAAGTTTTTAACAGAATTTTTCCAACTAGGTAGAGACCCTTTTAAGACAAAGATTAGAAAAATTGCTGCCTTGCTATAGTTATCAGAAATTGGGTGGATCCCAGTCATAAAAGAACTGTAAACAAGTTCTCTCTATCATAGGGGAACTCTAAGAAGTCAAAAGGAATAGAAATCACAATGAGACACACCTAAAATGGCCTGGAAAAATGTTTCCAGCAGTAGCCAGAGGCTTAAAGTAATATCTGTATCAATGAATTGGTAAATTAAACAGAGAGTTTGTGATTTCCAAAGCCAGTTGATAAAATCTCTAAGGGCTAAAATTAGATTAAAAATATGAGAAATAGTAAAAGTTAAATGAAAATTAGAATATTTAAACAGACTTCTTTCAACAGCAGTTATGTTTCATTATATATGGGCTTAAAATAATTCCCAAGACCTTTTATGTGACTTACTGATATTAAATTAATAGATATTTGTCATAATTTAAGCTTATATGCTTTGGCTTTTTATGCCACAAGAGGAAGAATATATATATATATACATATATTTAAGTCTTTTAATGAGTGTGTTCATTTTTGCCATTTTAAAAGGATGCACTATAAGAGGTATGCAACAAAGATGTTTAAGAACTTTATTAAAAGAAAATTTATTTAAAATGGTCAAAAGTTTTATCTGTCTGACTAAAGTTTGATGGTTTAATTTATGAGATTTTTAGGAGCTTTAATGTTAAAATATAAAACAAAGAATTGGGTTTCTTGATGTTAAAATAACAGGGTTTTCTTTGATTTCTGAGTTTATGGGTTTATGCTTTGTGTAATCTGCCTTGGAGGCAGAGATTTGGCCTCTAATTAGAATAAGATTTATGAGCCAAAAACCAAGCCACATGGCTTTAAAAAAAAAAGCCAAATTTTTTACTTTAAAATCTTCAGTTAAATAACTTAAGTAAGCATTGTTTCATGGTGACCTATAATAAACTCCAGACAACTCTGAAACTTCGTGGAAAGTCACAAAAAAAAAAAAAGAATTTTATAAAGGAAAAGAGCTAAAATTTTTATTTTATAAATTACATGTAAGGTGTTGTCAAAATCAAGAAAAACACCTGATTCTCTTTGGGTTAAGATTTATATATTAGTATTTTCTCTTGTGTTTTTGCCTAATATTAGACAACAAAAAATATTATGTCATAATTTTATTATTATTTCTTAATTGCTAACTTGGTCACAACTTCATCAAAGCCAATGGTTTGATTAAGAATTCACATCATTTACTTATGAAGTTTTCTTTTATTACCATTCAGGTGTTTAAAGATTTGATAATCTTAGCATATTCTTGGTATATCCTGACTTGGTATATCCTGGTATTATGTCTCAAGATTATTACGTATTATACCTGAAGTTCTTTAAAAATATGGTTAATGGTTATATTTAAAAATATTTTTAATCCAAGGTTTTTTTTTTTTTAACTGATTTTATTTGGCCTTCACGTTGTGCTTGTAATTAACTTTTATCAGGTCTTTCGCTATAAGAGTATTATTTTATAAATTAATCATGCCCATATTAAGTTTTGTCATCTACAAGTAAGTTTTTACTTTACTGATTTGCTGAAAACATTTGATATTGGACTGATGAAAAGGCTGTAACTAGACTCAATCAAGATTTCCAGAACTCTTATGCAGTAGCTGATGAGTTTACATACTGCTGCGGATCCAGAATCACGTGGAACAAAAACTGACTACATAAGACTGAGTAAATGAAAAGATACTATGGGTTTTATGTGAGAATACTGCAAATGTTTTGAGATCCTACTTTCTAGACATAAGAAACCATTTTCCTTTCTCCCAAATTATCTAACTAATGGATTTAAGTATTAGAACTTTTAAATTAAAAGTTCCTGTTGGTAAACTTAGCAAAGTTGTAAATATCATAACCAGAAAAGTGTCTAAAATTTGAGCTATGATTTTACAAAATAGAATAATATTGGCCTTCCTGTTAGTCTCTCAAGAAACAGTTTGTGTCTTAATACATAAACATTGCTGTATTTATATTAATACTCAATCTGAGGTTTTTGCAGAGTGTAGTTGCTGTTGAGACAGTTACTGACACTGCTTATGTGTAAACAAACACCTCATGAGAATTGTTTCCCTGGTTCAAAGACCTTAGGGTCATGGTTTCATTGGTTATTTCAGACAATTGTCCTAATATTGTTGTTGGTGTTTCTGTTTTATTTCTTAGTTTGCTGTATGGTGCTTGAGATCTTAAAGACCAAATGGTGCCCAATTACCATTCATTGAACATTTTAGATAAAAGCTTTTATAACAAGATCATGATCCAAAGGAAAAAAATTGATATTTTTATGCAATAATGTGTGGCCCCAATATCAAGTAAGAGGCCAGGGAGGATGCCACAACATAGGCCCATTGCTTACCACAAGATTCTGCAGCTTGATTTGTTTTGTAAGAAAGAAAAGAAATGGGACGAGGTCCCCTATGTCCAAGCTTTCATGTCTGTCTACCAGACCTTAAACCCTTCTAACCAAGTTCTTTTTCAAGCAAAACTGAAGACACAGGTGCTCCCTGAGTCCTCAACAGAGGGCTCCCTCTTAAAAAGATTAGTCTTGGTATGTGCTTTGGTCTCCCCTTCCCCGTATGGAGAAGGCATGGTCGCAGTCGACAGGTCGGGATGGAGAGAGATGGAGCCTGATTCTAGTATGGAGGGGGTAGAGGAGGTTGGTGGAGACAGAGAGAGTCAAAAGTGAGATTTCGACTGCCTGAAGTATGGTCCGCCCCCAATCAAGGTACTGTTTTCAGTGAAGGTGCCGTGGGATTTGGGCAGGACAATTACTTGAAATTGTTTGTAAAGTCTTCAACAGTAGAGATCAGGTGACAGAAAAACAAAAAATGAATGAAGCAAAAAGTGGCCTTGCTGACAGTTGCCCTAGCCCCTCCAGGTCCAGAGAGAGGAGCAAGAGGCCAAGAGCTACACATCCCAAGACCTGGATAGGGCTGAAGAACGGGGCTATCACCTCCGCTCTCATTCTCATTCTATCTAAATGACTGATAAATTCTGAAAGAAAGTACTGTCACCCGAGACAGTATCAGCTGTACATGAAGAAGCTCACTACGAGAGAGATGCCAGCCTTGAGTGAATCCAACAGGTGGCCACCAGGCCAAATTTACTAAAAACTAACCTGAATGTTACAAAGAGGTGTCGCCTATGTGCAAGACACAACCCAGAGACTGCACCCCACCCAACGGAACCGAGAGTCCAACACCAAGAAACCAACATGGGAGAAGACTGGCAAGTAGATTTCACAGTAATGCCCTGGGCACCTGGAAACTTCAGGCACCTGTTGGTCTTCGTGGGCACCTACTCAGTGTGGGTAGAGGCTTTCCCTTGTCAGATTGAACAAGCTCGAGAGGTAACCAAAGTACTACTCAAAAAATAATCCCTCATTTTGAGCTGCCAATATCCATCCAAAGTGACAATGAGGGAACCTTCGTGACAATGGTCACACAAGAGTTTAGTAAGGCTCTGGACATTAATTAAAAATTACATTCAGCCTGGAGGCCACAGTCAACCGGGAAGACTGAGAAGATGAATCACACTCTGAAGGAAATCCTAGCCAAGCTCTGCCAAGAAACTTATTCTACCTGGATACAAGTTTTGCCTATTGCCCTGCTCAGAATCTGGGTAGCCCCTCAAAGCAGGCTTAAATTAAGACTTTGTCAATTAATATATGGGAGACCATTCCTGAAAAAGCCAACTTTCCCCACCTCAGTAAAGACCGAGGTGGAGAAAAAAGACTGGATCCGTTCTTTGAGAACCATTAATCATTCTTTTTCCCATTTGTCTTTCACTTCTGACACTCCCCTTCGTAGTTTCCAACCTGGAGATTGGGTCCTGTTGAAAACCTGGGAAAAAATCAACACGCAGAGGATCTTTTGGCCCCTAGGTGGAAAGGACCTTTTAAAGTTCCCCAGCATTTTGCCTTCCTTGGGGTCTTTGTTAGCCCCTATACTTACAATAATAATAGTAATCATTCTAATCTGCACTTGGGCCCCTAACCTTGTCAGGGTACTCACTAAGGGGGCTACCAATAATCTCAGAGCTGGTGGAGTTTTTGCTGTGATAAGTCAGGACGCCTCTCCATCATGCCACCTCTGAATTGTGGTGTTGGTGAAGAATACTGAATATACCATGGACTGCCAAAAGAAGCCATGGACTGCCAAGAGAAGGAATAAATCTGTTTTAGAAGAAGTACAGCCAGAATGCTCCTTAGAAGCAAGGATGGCGAGACTATGTCTCGTATACTTTGGACACGTTATCAGGAGGGATGAGTACCTGGAGAAGGACTTCATGCTTGGTAAAGTACAGTCAGTGAAAAAGCAGAAGACACTCAACAAGATGGACTGCCCCAGTGGCTGCAACAATGGGCTCAAGCATAGCAGCAATTGTGGGGATGGTGCAAGACAGGGAAGTGTTTTGTTCTGCTGTGCATGGGGTCACTATGAGTTGGAACTGATTCAACAGCACCTAACAATAACAACAACAACAAAAATACGGTAAAGTATTGCCATAGTTATCAACATCTAGAAGAATCAGAGGAAGATCTGCTGCATGATCCAGAAGAAAATTTTACAAGAATGTTTGGCATCCTTAAAGTATGCAGAAAGATATAGAATCTCTCCTAAAGCAACACAATACATGGAAATAAATTAAGTAATAGGATGAGATGAAACAAGATTTAGGTAAGATATGGAAAGTAAAGATACAACAAAACAAAACAAACAAAAAACATATCCCTTGCTGTTGAGTGGATCCCAACTCATAGTAACCCAATAGGACAGTGTAGAACTGCCCCATATGGTTTCCAAGGCTGTAAATCTCTATGGAAGCAGATTGCCACATCTTTCTCCTGTGGAGCAGCTGGTGGTTTTGAATGCCCACCTTTCAGTTAGCAGTCCATAGCTTTAACCATTGCGCCACCAGGGCCCTTTAAAGATACAATAGCAGAATTTAAATCTGCATTGGGAGTTGTTGTTGTTGTTAGGTGCCATCGAGTCAGTTCTGACTCATAGCCACCCCATGCACAACAGCACAAAACACAGCCCTTCCTACACTAGACATGCTCGTTGTTATGCTTGAGCCCATTGTTGCAGTCACTGTAGCAATCCATCTTGTTGACGGTCTTCCTCTTTTTCTCTGACCCTCTACTTTACCAAGCATGATGTTCTTCTCCAGGGACTGGTCCTTCCTGATAACATGCCCAAAGTATGTGAGACAAAGTCTCGCCATCCTCACTTCTAGTGAACATTCTGGCTGTACTTCTCTCAAAACAGATTTGTTCATTCTTTTGGCAGTCCATGGTATATTCAATAGTCTTCACCAACACCGTAACTCAAAGCCATCAATTCTTCTTTGGTCTTCCTTATTCATTGTCCAGCTTTCACATTGTCCAGCTTTCACGTGCATATGAGGCAATTGAAAACACCATGACTTGGATTAGGTGCACCTTAGACCTTAAAGTGCTGTCTTTGCTTTTGAATACTTTAAAGAGGTCTTTTACGGCAGATTTTCCCAATGCAATGTGTCATTTGATTTCTTGACTGCTGCTTCCACTTAGAGTACCAATAAGGAAATTTGAAATTTACAGTATTAATAGATGGGTAATATAAAGGATAAACTTGAAATCTCAACCAAAATTACAGATAAAAATTACCAAGAAAAAGAAATAATGAGAGGGAAAGTATTGACTATAGAAGAAAGAGAATATAGTGACAACATGTGGTAACTGATGTTGCTAAAGAGACCAAGACAAAAGTAACAGCAACAATGGTCAAATATGTTCCTCATATTTCTTAATTAATTTTTTAAAATCTCAAACTTTGTTTTGCTTTTCAGCTCATCCTATTATATTTTCCTGGTGTCATGGGTTTCATTGTGTCCCAAAAAAAATCTGTCAACTTGGCTAAGGCATGATTCCCAGTATTGTATGATTGTCTACCATTTTGTCATCTGATGTGATTTCCCTATGTGTTGTAAATCCTATCACTATGATGGTAATGAGATGGTTAGTGGCAGTTATATTGATGAGATCTACAAGATTAGATAATTTCCTAAGTCAACCTCTTCTGATATGTAAAAGAGAGAAGCGAGCAGAGAGACAAGGGGACCTCATACCACAAAGAAAGCAGCAGCAGGAGCAGAGCCCATCGTTTGGACCTGAGGTTCCTGTGCAGAGAAGCTCCCATACCAAGGAAAGATTGATGACAAGGACCTTCCTCCAGAGCTGACAGAGAGAGAAGGACTTCCCCTGGAGCTGATGCCCTACGTTTGAACTTGTAGCCTAGTAGACTGTGAGAAAACAAATTTCTCTTTGTTAAAACCATCCACTTGTGGTATTTCTATTACAGAAGCACTAGATGACTAAGACACCTGTGTTACTAATATCATTGGATATGGACCATGTAATTTTACTTTCTTCTAAGGATAGTGTAAACTTTTCCAAATTTTTTTTTGTCTAAATCATTTAGTAGATGATTTTCCACGGTTTGTTTAACTTCTAACTCTTCAAAATTGATGACAGTTTTCTTATTTTATAGATAGTTTTTCCATAGACATTATGCTTTTGTTTGTTTCTCTGTTACTCATTTTGCAATTTATAAACATCTTTTGAGAGTTACCAATAGCCCAGAGATAAGGTAAGTGGCCATATTTTGCCTCCACACACCGTCTACAGTTTACATTATCTGTGGGCATATGTTTGTGTGTATGTGTGTGTGTAGGTAAGTAACTTTCTATTAACATTTTTATAGGAAGAATCAATTTTATGAAATGCTCTTTGGTATTTATCAAGGTGATCATATGGATTATTTATCTAACCTATTAGAATATCCTAATGCTAATTCACCCTCCAGTTTATAAATTTTATTCAGTCATGGCTTTTTTATTCTTTATTCATACTGCAAAACTGATATTCTAATTTTATGTTTTGGATATTTTAATAGCTATCACTATTCATTAAACTACTTATAATTTCTTAATTTTTTTTACTTCTTTTTTTTTGCCTTTATTCTGACAAAGAAAGTTTTGTCATGTACCATTCAGTCACGTCCACACCTCCCACACAGTTCATCAGCTTTTTTAAACCCAGGTATTTAGTGGAATTTAGGTATTTCTTTTTTAAGAAGAGGGAGATAATTTTTGCACGTGTGATGGATGACCCTCTTTAACCTACTTTTGTCTTTAGCACATTAGTCTGAGATTCCTTTCAATTATAGGTTTTTAATAGTTCCCTTCCTTAACATACAGAACAAATGCATATTTCTTATACTTATATACTTATTTGAAAATTTATTTCATAGGTGTGTTGCATGTGTTTGTGGCGGGAGAAGAAATGTTAGTGAAGTACTGGATGGAGATCAAACGGGTATCTCCAACCAACTTTTTATTTCAGGAAATCTTTGTTAATTTTTGTAATAATGGAATTTTTATTTTTCCACTGAGTAAATTATAAACTTATTTCTCTTACATGTTATTTAAAATAGCTACATTTTATTAAAATTCTAGTCTTACATATCAAAGTGTTTTAAATCCCGGAGAGAATTACCAGAAACATATCAAATGTTCCCTCTATTCTTTTGTTTAAAACCTAAGGAAAAGTATCTAATAGTATTTTACTGAGGAACAAACATTGTAGAGAATCATCTTATGAACATCTCCTTCTTAGGCTAATAAATTAAAATCCTGGCTTCACAGTTTATGGGCTTGGACAAATTATTAAGCCTATCAGTATCTTAGTTTTCTCATCTTTAAAGTAAGGAAGCAACAATTTCTCTTGCACAGGATTTCTGTTAACATCAAATAAAATGACACATAAAAAGCTCTTAGAAAATATGTGGTACATGGTAAATATCAATTTATTATTATCTTTCCTTTGGTCAGGATATCACAAACTAGACCTCGTAAGTTTGTCCAAGAACCCTGATGACAGTTTTCTTTTTTCATAGACATCTATGGGCGTCTCTGTCTTCCACGGCACACCTTCTCTCACATTCTTCTTAGACCCAACTCCTTCATCCATGTAGGAGATTCTCTTCTATGATCCCATATTCCTTAGCTACTTCCTTCCCTTGGGTTTTAATACTGGGACCCCAGTGGGTTGAGGCAATCTTCATCCCAAGTATCAAAGTTGTTAAGATATAAAGATTGGGAGATGTAGGTGTCAATTCCCTCCTCCCCCGCCCCCCAACGTGTACAGAAGAAAAGGAACACCATTTAGAGGAAAGAAAAGTCTAGAGAAGATGAGTCTTAAAAGAGTTTGAGTTCCTGTTACATGTGTTCCTGAGGCTTACTACCTCCCTGTCGTTTTTAAAGCTTGGTTGTTCTATAAAATATTCTATTTTTTCACTTGTTATCTTAACTAATAAAGTTGCCCATTTTCCTGCTTTACTTCATCAATCATCATGTTCATTTCTAATTCCATGATGCTGTTGAGCTTGCCCTCACCTGCACTGGTGTCCAATGATTCAACCTCTTCTCCAATGTCTCCACTCAAAACAAAAGAAGATAATTAGCAGCTGCTTTAAATATGAGGTTGTAGCTCTAGATGATTTCAGCCTTGGCAATTGATTTCTAATCTCCTCTTTGACTAAATTAAACTTTATTTTATTTGCTTCTTGAAGAAATCCATTCCTTTAGTTTCACCTCACTTCCTTAGTGCAGCTCTCATTAGCTTTCTCTGAAACTATGGCAACCTTTAAATGGCTTCCATTACTTCAGTCTTGGAGACCTCTAACAGCTAGTGTAGATTTTCTCAATAGATATCTAATAAGATTACTTTTTGCTTAACATACAACAATGATTCCCCATTAGACATAGGATTAGTGTGCTAAAAACCTTTGGCATAACAGACTAACATTTTCAGTATCTGCCTTCAACTAATTGACGAGTCTCCTTTAGCACCACTCGTTTCCACACATCTCATGAAGCAGCCATCTTACATTTACTTGGGTCCTGTATTTTTCAGACTACTGCATGCTGTCTTTCCTTTGTAAATGTTATGCTCTGTCTGGAATACCCTTACTTTCTCACATAAACAAAACAGATCTCCCCAATTAAAACCTTATTTTCTTTTAGACAAGTTTAGGCATCCATTTCCCATCTGAGAGTTTTCCTATCATCTAGTGTAGGGTCAATCATTTCTTCCTTACTTTCTGCTGTATATAAAACATGTTTAACCCAATTATCACGGCATTACTAGCCTAAAGAACCCAGCTTAAATATTTGAACTTTGAGACCATGCTATGCTCACTAACGTACTTTTGTGTTTCGCCAGGTGTTTTCCACTTAGCTGGCTGTCAAAAACTATATGTTGATTTTAATTGGATTAAATTCAGTGCACCTCAGGTTTGCAACCAATTTCAAGACATAACATCTGTTAATTTTCTTTGACCTACCAGCTTTGTCACTGAATCTTAGTAGAAAATTATAATAATTGAATACAAATCATTCTTTGCATTAAAAAAAAAACTTATTATTTAATAAAAATAGAACACATTTTCTGGTGCTGAAAAACTAAAAAATTTCTGATTTTTTTTTTTTTAATTTCAGGGAAAATTTATAACGTAGTAAGGAGGGGACAAGATTCATTTTATAACATAGCAAAAAGAGGACAAAATTTAAAGAGCTGATATTAATTCTGATTGCCTCATATTCACTGGAACTTCATGACATTTTTATCATCTCCAAAATGTTACAGTGCTGGCCACACTGATCTGTTGTAAAATATTTCAGACAATAGGCATGAGTATGCTTTACACTTCACATTTTGTAGTTTACTTTTTTGTATGTATAATCATCTCTTATTTGTTGAAAATAATTTTGATGTATCGGTAATTAATATATTTCAATTCTTCATATACTTGGTGTTAATTTCTGATAACATTTCATATTTTGACTCCTACTTTACCACTCTTACTTGTTACTTGATCAGTCTGTATTTTACCTAATCTGCTTATCAATGATCAATTCAAAGTTTTTCTCAGTGGGGGAATTTTCTTCTAGTTTTATTTTTCCAAAAAAGGAAAATGCTGAAGAAAATTTGAGGCCAGATATGAGTATTTTCCTTTAATATAGTTAGACATTCTCAGGTAGAACCTTGTAACTTGCTTTATCTTTTGTGAATTTTCCTTACAAGTAAAGATGTGACTATTTTACTGTACTCTACAACTTGTAAGTACATTCTCCATTTTTATTGATTTTTTAAAAATCTCTCTGGGATCATTAGTAAACTATTGAACTTCTCACCACCTTTATTTTGATAAATGGGGATATCTTTGCACTACTTGTACAGTTTATATCATAAATATATATTTTTATTTAAAAAGCACTTTTTCCTTAAACTTAGTTAAATTTATGTATAAAATTATTTGTGGACTTTCTTTTTTTCCAGTAGTAGGGGGTGTCTTAGTTATCTAGTGCTGCTACAACAGAAATACCACAAGTGGGTGGCTTTAACAAACATAAATTTATTCTCTTACAGTTTCGAAGGTTAGAAGTCTGAACTTAGGGTGCTGGCTCTAGGGAAAAGCTTTCTGTCTCTGTTGGCTTTGGAGGAAGGTCCTTGTTTCTTTTGAGCTTCTGCTCTTGAGTGATTTTCATGTGGCTTGGCATCTCTCTTTCCTTATCTCTACTTGCTTGCTTTCTTGCTTTACTCAATCTGCCCATTTATATCTCAAGTGATTGATTTTTTCATCCAAAGTGTGCATAGCTTGGCTAGGCTAGATATGCTAATGCTATGGATGTAGTAGAGGTGGTCTCTACCTCATAGTTACTCACGTATCTGGCCAAAGCAAGTGGAAATCCTCTGTAGCAGAAAACACATTCATCCTCATACTCAGGGAATTCCACCAATAATGTTTCACTGGAAAACAACAGCATGAGGTCATCAAACACACAAGAGAAAAAGTATGACACAAGGAAGAACTAACCAAAATAACAAACAGCAGCCATATGTCCACCACTAGCTTCTGATACCAGTATCATCTGACACAAATTAAAAAACAATTATTCTTTAAATGTTTAAAGAAATAGTAACAATGAAATATCAGTAGAAGATAGAAAACCATAAAAGTAGCATTTCATATTGGGAAAACAAGAAACAAATAGAACTTCCTATTATAAAATATACAATAATTAACATTAAAGACACTGTGGACATGTTTGGCATATATTGTATACAACATAACAGAGAAACAATGAACTGAAGGATAAATCTGAATAAATGATCTAAAATGCAGCAAGAAGAGAGAAGAGATGGAAAATATAGAGGAGCTGGTAAGAGAACTTGAAGATACAGGTCTAACATACAACCAATTGGAGTCCAAGGAAAGAAAGCATAGAAATAAGAAATGATTGACACATGGTGCTTGAAAATGTTCTAGAACTAGAGAGAGAGACCAAAACACAGATTGAAAAGAAATCCAAGCATCATAGTGAGGTTATATCTATAAAGAGAAAACCACCAAAAGCAACTAGTGGAGGTGGGCAGATGGAGAGAAAAGGGACCTTAAATTCAAAAGGCAAAATTAAGAGTGACAGTTCATTTCTCAGCCATAACAAAGAAAATTATAAAGCAGTGAAATCTTATTTTCAATATGTTGAAGGGGACTAACTGCAAACCTAGAATTCTATATTCTATAGTAGTATATTTCAAAAAATGAAAAAGAAATAAAGACATTGTTTGGCAAACAGGAACTGAGATTGTTCATAACTAGTAGAACCTCATAAAGGAAATTTTAGTGGATATGTTTAGGCAGAAGAACGTGGATTCCAAGCAGAAGATCTGAGTTGCAAGAAAAAAAATTAAAAAAAAAATTTAAATAAGAAAGCAAATGTAAATAAGTATTGGTTGTATAAAACAGAAATAATAGTATCAGGTGAGATTTAAAAGAAATAGACTTAAAATAACCTATAACTATAATTTATACATTGGTAAGGGGATGGAAGGAATTTGTGCTTTAAGGTTCTTACACTAATTAGATTAATAATAAAGATTTACTTTAGACTTCAATAAGTCAAGTATGCCTGCTTTAATTTTTCTGGTAATCACTAAAATAATAGAAACATTGTTGAAGTATTCCAAATAGGTAGTGGGTGGAAATAGGAAATGATTAAAAAAAAAAAACAAAAAAAACCTCAAAATAGGCAAACAACAATATCCAAAAGGAGGGGGAAAATGAAAAATCGAAAGACAGAAAGTTGGGAAATAGCCCAGCATAACTGTTTAAAACCTTATGTTTGAGTAGTGGTTACATTCATTGTGAATGGAGTAAAGGCTTCAGTTTAATGAAAAGAATTGTCATATTGGGAAAAACATTAACTGTTGGAAACTCTGGTGGGGTAGTGCTTAACAGCTACGCCTGCTAACCGAAAAGGTCAACAGTTTGAATCCACCAGCCACTCCTTGGAAACCTTATGGGGAAGTTCTACTCTGTCCTATAGGGCCACTATGAATTGGAATTGACTCCACAGTCAGAAACGGGTTTGGAGTTTTGTGGGGATATATGCCATTTAAACATGGCTGCACTATTGACAACTGTAGCCCCCACAGACCTCTATGCTGCACAGCATGTTGAGACTTGTCCCCAACCTATTGTCCCTTTACTGATTGGCTTGTTTACCTGAATTCCTTCTCCCTTGCCCACACCCAAAGCCCGCTGTTCTGTTATTTGCTTCACTTCTTGCTGTATTGACTATAAATAAACTCCTGGGACTGAAGCCAGGGTCGACTCCTCAGAGGGACCCTCCTGGCCCCACTTCTCTGTAAGAGTTGTGTTTGGTTACTGTCTCCATCGTCCCGACAACTGTCGCCGCTGTGACAGATGGTGACCTGTGTGCGGGTGCTGTAGACATCCTCGAACTCAGTCCCTGAAGGTGGTAAGTACAGGACGCATCCATTTTGGGCTGCTCTTACAGCCCCGGGAGCGGCGGGGTTTTTCCGCGGGCGGAACTTTCCCGGACGTTCTCATCTCGGGCTGCTATAGCCCCGGGAGCGGCGGGGCTTTCTCGTACGCTCCCTCAAGGGATTTCAGGCTTCGGGCGAGGAGCTTTCCCAGCACGCTTTCCTTCATTTTCCTATTCCTCCTTGCTATGGGGAATTCTCTTTCTCCTGAACAACATCAATACAAAACCCAGTTGTTGGGATTGTTAAAGGCCTCTAAGCTTAAGGTGTCAGAAGAAGCCCTTACCCAACTTCTGCTTTTAATTGAGCCTGCCTGTCCTTGGTATCCCTTGTGGGGAAACCTTGATGTAGAAACATGGGAATGTATCAGTAACACCATTTGTGACATGAACATCCCAGCTTCAGTTCTTATTGCTTGGCATCACTGCCGCCTCGCTTTACAGCCCCTACAGGCAGCTCCTTCTGCTCCCTCCCCTAGTAAAGAAAATGTTTATGACCCTCTTCTTTCCATGCCTCCCAAGGCTGATTTCTCTCAACATGAGTCTCTTATGGAAAGATGTTTGTGGTAGGGCTGTGAGAAAGAGGGGTTTTCTGCTTATCCTGTCATTCAGGGATCGGGGCCACCCCGTCACGATGGCCTTGACTTTCACGTTTTTAAAGAACTCTGTAAAAGCATGATAGAGAATGGTTTACAGTGTTCCTTTACAAAAGGAATTGTAGAAGCTATAGGACAAAACTATGAGATGACCCCCTGGGATTGGAACGTTTTAATGCGAACAGTCTTAACCCCTGCTCAATTTAGCGTATGGAGTCAAGAATACAAGGAACATTGTAACCTTTATGCCATGGACAATCTTAACCATAATATCCCTGTTAGTCTTGACATGCTCCTGGATGTTGGGAATCATTCCACTCCCCAGGCCCAGAGTCCGATGCTGCCACCAAAGCCTGGAGTAAAATCCCGGACTCCAGAACACCCACTGGCTCATTCGCCACTATTCGCCAAGCGGCAAACGAGCCTTACATTGATTTTATCAACCGCCTCCAAACGGCCATTTCCCAACAGGTAGATAATCAACAAGCAGCTGAAGTTCTTTGTCTCCAGCTTGCTTACGAAAATGCTAATGCCGACTGTCGAGCTGTTTTAGCCCCCTTAAAGGCACAGAATCTTAATTTAGCTGAAATGTTTAGAGTATGTCAAAATGTTGGCACAGAAACTCATAAGGCACAAGTATTAGCGGCAGCTCTCCGTCCATCCTCTGCCACCTGTTTTGGGTGTGGTAAACCTGGACATTTTAAGAAGGACTGTCACAGTTTAAAAAACAAAAATGCCAACACTAAATTTCCAACCTGAAAGTGTCCCCGCTGTGGTAAAGGCGGTCATTGGGCTAAGCAGTGCAGATCTCAATTTAACAATCAAGGCAACCCTATGTCGGGAAACGGGAAGAGGGGCGAGAGCTCTTGCACCCAGAAAAATCCAGAGGGCCCCCGAGTGTGGAGTGTGGAGACCACAGCATAGACTCCAAACAGCAACGTTTGTGAGTCAATGATTTAAAAGCAGCTACTGAAGGGAGTGCAGGATTAGATTTACCCTTGACAGAAGGTGTCATAATAGATGAGGCAGGAAAAGTTTTTCTTATAGCAACACAGGTTTGGGG
>NW_004444273.1:594569-611579 GCF_000243295.1 Trichechus manatus latirostris | reverse complement strand
GCTCCTGGCCCCACTTCTCTGTAAGAGTTGTGTTTGGTTACTGTCTTTGCCATCCCGACGATCGTCGCTGCTGTGACAGTTTTTGGTTTATATGTTACTTACAAAAGACAAATCTAAAATATAAGAATACAAAATGGGTGAAAGTAACGGGATAAAAAAAGATGTGTTACACAAACTTTATTTTCAACACATGTACAAAATCTACCAAAAATTAAATATACAATACATAAGGATATGGAGAAAGTGGTAATAACATGCCAATGTGATAAAAAAGAAAAAAAATTGCCATCGAGTGGATTTCAACTGATAGGGACCCTACAGGACAGAGTAAAACCGCCCCATAGTGTTTCCAAGGAGCAGCTGGGTGGATTCAAACTGCTGACCTTTTGGTTAGCAGCCAAACACTTAACCACTGTGCCACCAGGGCTTCATTTTGGTGATAAAATAAAAAACCAAACCTGTTGCCCTATAGTCGATTCAGAGTCATAGTGACCCTACAGTGCTGTCAGTAAATTTTACCACTTTGGAAAATAAATTGACATTATCTAGTATACTTGAAGATATTCATATCCTATTGCCCATTTATTATGTTATAAGTATTTATACTGGTAAAACAATTCGTGTGTGCATTTGGATGCATGTATGAGAATATTTGTAGCAGCACTGTAATAGCCCAAAATTCATATGTTCCCTGATAACAGAATGATGAATGAATTGTGGAATGTTTGGAATATTCATTTTATGGAATATGAAGCAACAATGAAAATGAACAGCCTACAGCTTCAATGTATGTATTTTACAAACACAATATTGAGTAAGAAAAAAAAAACTAAAAAAAAGAGAAACCAAAATAATAAACTATTATTCTGTTTATATAAAGTGCAAAATCCGGAGAAACTAAACCAGGAATTGGTAACTATGATCCATGGGCCAAATCGGCTGGCCTCGTGATTTTTGTAAATGAAGCTTTATTGGAACACAGCCACACTATTGCTCATTTTTCTCCAGATTGTCTATGACAATTTTTGTGCTTGAATGGCAGAGTTGAGTAGTTGCAACAGAGACCCTATTGCCTGCAAATTTTAAAATATGTATTATATGACCTTTAGAGAATATTTGCTGATCACAGAACTAAACTAAATATTTAGGAATGGATATGTAAGTACTAAAACCTTTGGGGAAACAAACAAACAAACATGGAAATAATGAAAAGTAAGTTTAATTTTTTCTTCTGGAGTTGGGAGAAAGGTTAGTGATCACAAAGGGGCACACAGAGGGTTTCTATGCCACTGCAATGTTCTATTTCTTTACCTACATTATGTGATTGCTTCATATGCATTCATTCTATATCCATTAAACTGTGCATTTGCTTATGAATTTTTGGGTAATGTTTCCCAATTACATATCTTTAAAATGAAATATAACTAGTGTATGAAAATTTAAAAAACCAACAACAACAAACACAAACAAAACAAAAAAATAAACCAATGATATACCAAGGCTTTTCCTAAACATATTATCCTGAATTGTATGTGATTGTTATTAATTTCCTAATTCCACCTCCCAATTTCTGCAGCTTCCACATTCTTCTTCCTAATTATCAAATCAAGAAAGACAAAACTTCCAAAGGGTGTCTTTAATTTCTCATCGAATAAAACGTATACCTAACTGAACTTGGGATCTTTTGCAATCTAACATAGATATTTATATTTAGTAAAGTCCCTTGAGATCAGAAACCACCTTCTGTTCATTTTTTTACCCTTCATTCTCTCTAGAATATGTAAATATATACTGACTTTTTTTTTCAAATTAATGAAGAAAGCATCACTTACTTTTTATCTAAACAGCTAGGATTCTAAATGCAGATCAGATATTTATATCCGATCAGCTCTCCGTACATTCCTTTTTCTCACTTGCAAAAGATGGTTAATAAAGCTAACTAGATTTATAAAGCAATTATTAATAAACACTATCTTTTAAAACAGTATGCAAGGAGGGGGGCAAATTTGACTATTTCCAGAATTATGAATTTTTCTATTTTAGACTCGTTTTTAATTGAGCCACTAGCATTACATTAGAAAGACATGCAGGTTGACAAAAAGCTTGTTCCAAATGTGGAGTCATTTCAAGTTCTGAAGTTTAGGGGGAATGCTAACGTGCTGGTTCAGGGTTCCAAAACTTACATTTCTCCAGATGGAGTGTAGTTAATATTCTGGATTTGTGGCATTGCACTATTTTGAAACAAATAAAGTGAAGCAGTAAAAAGTAAGTTTGCTTGCCATATGGTAGTTTATTTCTGTGTCTAGAGTCTAACTGTGAAATATGTGTCTCTTCAATATGGAAGAGCCACACATTCACACCGGTGCACCTGCTTTAGCGCAAGGAATCCTTCTTTTAGATGACATTAAATTCACGGTATCATGATTTGAAGAATTTTGCTCATCATTTATGTGACTGTGGGGAGACATCTGGCTTAGAAGACATGGAAAATGAGAATATATACTGGTAGCTTTTACCCTTTAAAGCATACATATTATTTAAATATGAAAAAGAGCTCTTTTAGGTAAGCAAAAGAATATGAAGGATTAGGAGGGTGACTGTTAATACTGTAAAGGGAGCTTGTGTTCCAGTTCTACCTGTAATGAGGATTTCTAATATAGTCCCGGGCAAGACACGACATTTTTCTGTCTAATCTATTTCCCCTTGATAATTGGAATTTAAATAATAGAATCACAGAGTTAAAGATTTCTCAAAAATTGTTCTAGGTCTGCCTCCAGGAAAGATACAATGAGGATAAAAAAAGAGGCACTTTCTTCCCTCAAAAGAAACAACTTATGTTCCTAATCAGTACAGTGTTGCCTTCAGGATCAGGGGTCAACCTGTTCTTTGAAACTTGCTCTCTCTTGTCCTATCAAGAGTCAGGGAAAGAGTGACCCCTTATAAGCCTACAGAAGATTTTAAAGTGCTGTTTTCAGGCGATAATAAGAGGTAAAGAGATTGCTAAGATAAATATTCTCTGTGTAGATTTGAGCCCACATTCTAGTACTTAGTAACCTACAGACTCTTCCCAGACACAACTGCTTAGGCTTGATGGTGACTTTCAATATTTGACTTTTAAGTTTTCCGTCATCTGATTCACAGAAATGCCATAATTTATTACATACATTTTGCAATTCTTTTTCAAGATTTCGATCTCAATATCTTGAATGCTGATAGTATAAATCAACTGATAAACAAGTTTTAATTACTTACATGTACAATATAAGGGCTTGAGACATTCAAATATTTGTTGGTGTTAAACACCACATATATATTTATCACTGTTTATTGCCAAAAAGGTATGCATGGCCCATATCTTAGAGATATACAATCTCTTAACCTACTTCAAGAAATATAACTAATGTATGAAAATAACTTTGTTTTGAAAAAATATACTCTTTAAAAATAAGACAAATTATTTTTTAATACTGTAATTTATGTTTTATCCAATCTTGAATAATTTGTTTTCCCTTACAACATTTTCAATACCACTTAACTTTCAAGACCCATTTTAAATCAAACTGCTTCACCACAAATCTCATCAATGTAACTGTCTCTGAAAAATTTTGGATTTTATTGCCAAGCTTCTATCACATAAGTATCTTACTAAAGCATCTGTGGTATTTCCTGTTCATCAGACCTACATTCAGCATGCTCTTATCAAAATAAAGTAAATCAGTCTAAGTTTCCATGATGTGTATGTGGACATACATCCAAACAGTATTATGTCAAAGAGTATGAATTCTGGCAAAGCCCTGAGATATGCAACTGCAGGTGGAATGCTGCTGCAGGTGGAATGCTGACCTGACCAGTTAAATACAAACTTCTGATTCTACTTAATAACTCATTTTAAAGAGTACTTGCTAAGTGGATGAATAAATTAATTTGCTCCAATAAATCAATCACCACCTAATTTAAGTTTATATTAATCTTTAATTATTGTCAAAGAACTATTTGGATTTTCTAACTTTGAATAGCAGTCTATATGACGATTTGGTAGGAACCTCCACTTCTGTATCTTTCAAGTCTTTTTAGGGGAAATGATTTCTGCAATTCTCCCAGAAATGTAGAACATTTGGTTTGCTGTTTGGTAATGAGAGGCTGTGCTTGGAGCTAACCCTCAGGGGACAAAGTGGAGATTATGCAATTAGTCAAATGCCTATCCAATGAGGTATTCATGGATTAGAAATATAAACAGAGTAGTCTGAGAATCACTGGACCCACTGTGTGACCAACCTAAGTCAAAATTCCATTTACTGCATCACCACCACAAGCTCCCACTGTGTGCATCAAATCACTGTAGCATTTTGGAACATCAAAGATTAATATCAACTCACGATCATGGCTAATTTACCCCTAAATCAATATTTACATTTACCTATGCAAAGTTACTCTGGTGTCTTAGTTATTTAGCGCTATAACAGAAATACCACAAGTGGATGACTTTAACAAACAGAAACTTATTCTCTCACAGTTTAGGAGGCCAGAAGTCTGAATTCAGGGCACCAGCTCCAGGGGAAGGCTTTCTCTCTCTGTCAGCTCTGGGATGAGGTCCTTGTCATCAATCTTCCTCTGGGTCTAGGAGCTTCTCAGTGCAGGAACGCCAGATAAAAAGGACATGCTCTGCTCCCAGTTCTTTCTTGGTGATAAGAGGTCCCTCTCATCTCTGCTCTCACTTCTCTTTTATATCTCAAAAGAGATTGAGTTAAAATACAACCTAATCCTGTAGATTGTGTCCTGTCTTATTAACATAACTGCCTCTAATCTTACATCATTAACATCATAGAGGTTAGGATTTACAACACATATCATGATCACATCAGATCACAAAATGGAGGACAACCACACAACACTGGGAATCAGGGCCTAGCCAAGTTGATGTACAGTTTTGGGAGACACAATTCAATTCACAGCATATGGTAAAGGACAATCATTCTTTTGGAAATACTTGTAAGAACACTTGCAGTATATATCATCTCTATACTCCTCTCATTAAGACAACTCAGTCTCTTTTATTGATCATAGAACTTCAGGTTGGCAACAACTGTGAGGAGTCTGAGATTTTATCCAGTTTGCAAGCTAGAAAGTTAACTTGCCAAAGTTTCAAGGATGCTAGCAGAGGAAAAGAGACTCCTGGGTCAGAGACAAAAGACTTTATTACTCAAGGCACAGCAAACAACATGAGATTCCAGTTTTCTAGGTTCCTCTTGCCCCACAATTCCTATAGGGCCAATAAGATTGAACCAGGTCGACACTGCCCTCAATGGGTTTGCATCAAAGTTAAAGACCCTCATGCTTAAGAAAGCCCAATCTTTCATAAGGAATTGTAAAAAGAACGTGCTTGACCTTTTCTCTAGAAGGAGATGTGATCTTTATTATCCTGTTCAGTAAACAAATCTACCCTCTGTCATAGAAGGAAGCACTATTTCTATTTTCCATAGCTATTTGCTACATAAATATTCTTGTAAAGATAGTTCAAAGCAAGTAAAGTCTATATATCTGCTCAAAAGGCTTGTCAAAAAAAGAGAGACCCATGAAGAATTATCTCCTAACACAGGTATGAATTGGCTTAAACTTGGAAAATGAGTGATAGGTAATTACTTCCAAATAAATTATCCAAGTCAGGTTTCTGCTAAACAGACTCAGAATTCTCCCCATTATATAGATTAAGTAATACTTTTGTAAGCTACCAGTACTCCCAAATTAATGTATTTTTCAACGCATTTGTAAAGGGAGAGTCCTCTGAGCCCTTTGGGTGACAGAGTAGCTACGGGTGGTGATGGGAGAGGATAAGCAGGTAAAACATAATAAATCCAAACAGCATTCCTATCTTCTTAGTCTTTGGATTCCTTTCTCCACATAATGGCAAGGAAGTTTTGGCATTTTGGTCTCACGGGATGTAAGCCAACATTTAACCGAGGTTTTATTCAGACTGTTAGAGCCACTTCTGACTACTTTAAATCCACATTAAATCCAAAAACTCTGGTAAGGAGGCACAGGCAAGATGGCAGAGTAGTCAGATGTCTCCTGTGGTTCCTTTTACAACAAAGACACAAAAAAACAAGTGAATTGATTATATATGATAATCTAGGAGCCTTGAACATCAAAGGCAAAGTTGATGAACCAGACTGAGTATCAGGGGGAGGGAGAGACGGTTTGGGAGCTGCGTGGAGTTGCCAGACCTGGACCTGCAGGAGCCAGTGCATTTCAGGCCGGATCAGCTCACGTGTGCAGTGAGGCAAGCAGTGGCACTCGGGAGGCGTTTTCCACATCAGAAGAGACCCAGCAGCAGAGAGTCTACTTGGGCATCCAGAGCTAGTGAAAACCAGGGCTCAATCGACAAAAGATAAGTACCTGCCTCTGGCCTACTGAGCGGGTCAGAAAACACCCCCCTTTGAGAAAAACCTCTCTCTGATTTATCTCCCCGCTCCTCGCTCTGCACCAGGTCCCAAGCCAATAGTGATTGCTAATTCCCCTGGACTGGAAGTAGGACCCATCATGCACTCTGAGCCATTCTCCTGGCCTTGGAGAGGGAATGAATTAACAAACAGAGAAAAAATAACCTGCCGACTCCCCTAAGCCAGAAACTCAGGGTAGGCACAGCTCCTTTGTCTAGGCACAGGCATAAGAGGTTCATGGACTTTGAATCCTTTTCACCCCTGTATAGGCCTGTGTGGGCCCATTTCAACAGAGTAGGCCCTCATTACCACAGTAAAACAGGGTATATATCTGAAGTCTAACTTCAACTGTTTCAGCTGTGAAGTGGCAGGTTCGTGACATTTGACACCGCTCTGTCCATTAAGCAGACTCCTCACCTGCTCCTATCAGGGGCCTGAGGACTGGTGGCTCCACCCATACCAGCTAGCCATCCGTGACAGGGGTCCAAGAATAAGTCCTTTCAGCCAACAGCATTGGGTGTTCACAGTCCGGCTGCAAAATCCACCCACCTATGCACTCTAGGGAACAGGGACACACTTTCCTCCAGACACTCAGGGGCAGCTGTCAGCGCCCTGCCTTGCTCAGTGCGTGACCCCCTACTGCAGCCAGATACCTGTGCCTACACCAATCACCCATGCCTGTCTAGGACTGTAGATGAGAGCCTACACCACACACTTGGTGACAGACTACCTGGATACCTGAGCTGAATCCATACAAGAAAAGTAAACGGACTCCTGGGCTCACATAATTAGTAACAGATCTAACCACCTGGCGACAGGATGTTAGAGCTTAAAAGGTGTCAATAATAAACCTAGCTCACACTAGCAGCCTATTTGGGCATATCAAAACAAGAAGCTAGGACACAGTAAACAAACATAAAATAAATAAATGTAATAACTTATTGATGGCTCAGAGACAACAGTCAATATCAAATCAATAAAGAGGCAGACCATGATGGCTTCAGCAAACTCCCAAAATAAAGAATCAAGAAATTTTCAGGAAGAATAGAATTTCTTGGAATTAGAGGAGGCAGAATACAAAAGATTAATATGCAGAACTCTTCAAGAGATCAGGAAGGAGATCAATCAAAACACAGAAAAAGCTAAGGAATACACAGACAAAGCAATAGAGGAACTTAAGAAGGTTATTCAAGAGCATAATAACAAATTTAACAGGCTGCAAGAATCCACAGAGAGACAGCAATCAGAAATCCAGAAGATTAACAATAAAATTTCAGAATTAGACAATGCAATAAAAAGTCATAGAAGCAGAATTGAGGAAGTAGAAGTCAGAATTAATGACACTGAAGAAAAAGCAATTGACACCAAATTATCTGAGGAACAATCAGATAAAAGAATTAAAAAAATGAAAAAAACTCTAAGAATTATGTGGGACTCTATCAAGAGGAATAACCCACGAGTAGTTGGAGTACCGGAAGAGGGGGAGATAACAGAAAATACAGAGAGAATTGTTGAAGACTTATTGGCAGAAAACTTCCTTGATATCGTGAAAGATGAGAAGATGTCTATCCAAGACGCTCATCAAACCCCACATAAAGTAGACCCAAAAGAAAGTCACCAAGACATATAATCAAACTTGCCAAAACCAAAGATAAAGAAAGAATTTTAAGAGTAGCTGGGGATAAACAAAAAGTCATCTACAAAGGACAGTCAATAAAACTAAGCTTGGACTACTCAGCAGAAACCATACAACCAATTAGGCAATGGGATGACATATATAAAGCTTTGAAGGAAAATAGTTGCTGGCCAAGAATTATATATCTAGTAAACCTAGCTCTTAAACATGATGGCAAAATTAGGGCATTTCCAGATAAACAGAAGTTTAGGGAATTTGCAAAAACCAAACCAAAATTACCAGAAATACTAAAGTGAGTCCTCCAGTTAGAAAATCAATAACATCAGATAATAACCCAAGACTAGAACATAGGACAGAGCAACCAGATATCAACCCAAATACGGAATTTACAAAAATAAATGAAAGCTATAACACTGAAAGTAGGAGAACAGAGATGTTAACATGTAAAAGATGACACAATTAAAACAAAAAAGAGGGACTAAAAAGTGTAGACATACATTTTTCATATGGAGAGGAAGTCAAGGCCAGATAAAGAAATAAAAGAGTGGTATAAACTTCGAAAAATAGGGGAAAATATTAAGGTAACCACAAAGGAAAGTAACAAGCCTACACATGAAATAAAAACATGAAAAATATAAAAACTCAGCAAATACAAAATCAACAACAATGAACAAGATGAAAAGAAAATACATAAAGAAAAATGACTCGGCACAGAAAATTAAGTGGAAGAAAGACAACAACACACAAAACAAGACTTCAAAATGACAGCACTAAACTCATGCCTATCAATAATTATGCTGAATGTAAATGGAATAAATGCACCAATAAAGAGACAAAGAGTGGCAGGATGGATTAAAAAAACACTATCCATCTACATGCTACCTATAAGAGACACCCCTTACACACCATACAAAAGTCAGTTGGATTCATTTACACCAACAAAGAGAACTTTGAAGAGGAAATCACCAAATCAATACCATTTACTATAGCCCCCAAGCAGATAAAATACTTAGGAATAAATCTAACCAGAGATGTAAAAGACCTATACAAAGAAAACTACAAGACACTACTGCAAGAAACCAAAAGAGACCTGCATAAACGGAAAAACATACCTTGCTTGTGGATACGAAGACTCAACACTGTGAAAATGTCAGTTCTACCCAAAGCGATCCACGGATACAATGCAATCCTGATCCAAATTCCAGTGGCATTTTTTAATGAGACAGAGAAACAAATCAACAACTTCATGTGGAAAAGGAAGAGGCCCTGAATAAGTAAAGCATTATTGAAGAAGAACAAAGTGGGAGAGCTCACACTACCTGATTTTGGAACCTATTATACTGCCATGGTAGTCAAAACAGCCTGGTACTGGTACAGAAACAACAGATACCTAGACCAATGGAACAGAATTGAGAATCCAGAAGTAAAGTCATCCACCTATGAGCAGCTGATATTTCACAAAGGTCCAAAGTCTGTTAATCAGGGAAAAGACAGTCTCTGTAGCAAGTGGTGCTGGCATAACTGGATATCCATCTGCAAAAAACTGAAAAAAGACCCGTAGCTCATACCATGCACAAAAACTAACTCAAAATGGATCAAAGACTTAAATATAAAATCAGAAATGATAAAGATCATGGAAGAAAAAATAGGGACAATGCTAAGAGCCCTAATACATGGCATAAACAGAATAAAACCATAAGTAACAATGCACAAATACCAGAAGAGAAACTAGATAACTGGGCACTCCTAAAAATCAAACACTTATGCTCATCAAAAGACTTCACCAAAAGAGTAAAAAGACAACCTATGGTCTGGAAAAAAATTTTTGGCTACAAGAAATCTGATCAGCATCTAATCTCTAAATCTACAAGATGCTGCAAAACCTCAACAACAGAAGGACAAATAACCCAATTAAAAAACGAGCAGAGGATAAGAACAGGCACTTCGCCAAAGAAGACATTCAGGCAGCTAACAGACACATGAGGAAATGCTCACGCTCGTTAGCCTTTACAGAAATGCAAATCAAAACTCAGTGAGATACCATCTCACCCCAACAAGGCTAGCATTAATCCAAAAACCACAAAATAATAAATGCTGGAGAGATTGGGGAGAGAATAGAACACTCATACACTGTTGGAAGGAATGTAAAATGGTACAACCACTTTGGAAATCAATTTGGCTCTTCCTTAAAAAGCTAGAAATAGAAGCACCATACAGTCCAGCAATCCCACTCCTTGGAATATGTCCTAGAAAAATAAGAGCCATCACAGGAATAGATATATGCACACCCACGTTCACTGCAGCACAGTTCACAAAAGCAAAAAGATGGAAACAACCTAGGTGCCCATCGATGGTCGAAAGCATAAACAAATTAGGGTGTATTCACACAATGGAATACTACACAACGATAAAGAACAACGATGAATCTGTGAAACATCTCATAACATGGATGAATCTGGAAGGCATTATGCTGAGTGAACTTAGTTGCAAAAGGACAAATATTGTGTAAGACCACTATTATAAGAACTCAAGAAAAGGTTTAAAACCAGAAGAAAACATTCTTTGATGGTTACTAGAGTGGGGAAAGAGGGAGAGGGTTGTTCACTAACTAGATAGTAGACAAGATTTATCTCAGGTAAAGGGAAGGACAGCGCGCTCTACAGGAGAAGTCAGCGCAACTGGACTAAACCAAAGCTAAGAAGTTTCCTTAGAGGGACAGAGTAGCAGGGGCAGGGGTTTGGGGACCATGCTTTCAGGGGACATCTAGGTCAACTGGCATAATGGTTTCTTAAGAAAATATTCTGTATCCCACTTTGGTTAATGGTTTCTGGGGTCTTAAAACCTAGTGAGCAGCCATCTAAGCTGCATCAATTGGTCCCAATCCACCTGGAGTAAAGGAGAATGAAGAATACATTGACACAGGGAAAGTATTAACCCCAAAGACAGAAAGGGCCATATAAACCAGAGACTTCATCAGCCTGAGACCAGAAGAAGTAGATGGGGCTCAGCTACCACCAATGACTGCCATGACAGGGAACAAACAGAGAGTTCCTGATGGAGCAGGAGAAAAGTGGGGTGCACTCAAAAATTCTAGTAAAAAGACCAGACTTAATGGTTTGATTGAAACTGAATGGACCCCAGATGACATGGCCCCTGGACTCTCTGTTAGCCCCAAACTAAAACCATTCCTGAGGCCAACTCTTCAGACAAAGATTAGGCTGTACTATGGGACATAAAATGATACTCGTGAAGAGTGTGCTTCTTAGCTCAAGCAGATACATGAGACTAAATGGCCAGCTGTTGTCCAGAGGCAAGATGAGAAGGCAGAGAGGGTCAGAAGCTGGTTGAACGGACAAGGGAAATCCGGGGTGGAAAGGAGGAGTGTGATGTCACAGTACAGGGAGAACAACTACGGTCACATAACAATGTAAGTATAAATTTTTGTATGACAGACTAACTTGAATTGTAAACTTTCACTTCAAATACAACAATTAAAAGAAAAAAAACCCCTGGTAAATGCATTTCTATGCATATATATTCAGCCTGATTCTCTTTGAATTAGCCTTTAAACTCCATTTGTACACATGCTCTTTGTGTTCTTGCTGATAAAAATTACCAAAATTTTGCAATTATTTTGACATCTTTATTGTTGTTGTTAGTTGCTGTTGAGTTGATTCCGAATTATGATGACCCCATAGGTGCAGAGTAGAAGAGCTTCATAGGTTTTTCAAGGCTGTGACTTTCTGCAAGCAGATCACCAGGACTGTTTTCCAAGGTCCTTCTTAGTGGGTTGGAATCACCAACCTTTTAGTTATTAGTCAAGTGTATAACTGTTTGTGCCACCCAGGGACTTTTTATTTTGGCATCTAATTATCCTAATAAGATCTCCATGGACATAGTGTAATCTCACTCTAATTATAGATATGAAAGCAATGAGAAGAATTGGGGTTGGATCCTGTGCAGAATACACACCTACCTGCTAGACAATTCCTTCAGATGAAAGTTTGATGATTCAGTGTTATGAGATTTATCTAAGTCTGTCCAAAGTGCTCCATCCCAAGTCTAGGGGTCCCCCTCCTTTCTAATTCATGCCCCATAACATAAGCAATTTGGTGAGGCTGAGAATTCCACTTGCAACTTGCTCAACCTTCCCATGAATTTGAGTTTTGCTCTGTTCTTCAGCAATGTATGCCCAGAGGTTACAAATAATAAGAGAATCTTTTAAGGTATAAGCACTCTGGTTCTTTATCTTCACCTTGTGTGGCAAGATTAAGGCCCTGAGTTTATCGTATACTTTTTGTGAACTCTTCATCCTAGTAAGATAAAGATGTCATCATTATCACCATGCCGGTAGAGTGTAACAGCTTCTTGCTTTCCCAAGCCTTTCCTTCAAATACTTCTTTATCCAAAACAAACATATGTGATGATATATGCAAGTATTCCATCACTACCTACCATGAATAACTGTTATCCTGTTTTTTATTTGCAAGAATGCTATCACTTTCATGTCATTCAAGCTCTAACAGGTTAGCAACCTAACCTCAGTGTCCCACCTTGGGGGTCTGTTTCGTATGACCATCCAGGTACCAAGAATTCCGTCAGTCAGAGTTCAGTAAGGAAAACAGAAACATTTCAGAATTTCAAATATAGAAAAGTTAATGTAAGTTTTTTTTGTTTTTGTCTTTGCTTTGTGTATGTGTGTTTAATAAAATTAATACAATTGCTGAGAACTCTAATCTGGAATGGGAGGAGCCATTGCTGGGCACATTACCCTAGTAAAGGAATAGCTTGCTTTCCCCCTTCCCCCTAATCCCCAACCTCCTCTCAGTGCCAACTAGTTGCCAAAACTAGCTTGAAACAATTGGCAAGGGAAACTTAGAAATATGACTGACTGCAATACAAAGCAGTGTGTTGTAGGCAGAATAAGGCTCCCCATTCTTCTCACAAAGATATTAACATCTTAATCCCCAGAACCTGTGAATATGCTCTGTTATATGGAAAGGGGGGATTAAGGTTGCAGATGGGATTAAGGTTACACATCAGCTAACTTCAAGATAAAGTGATTATCCTAGAGTATCCGGGTGAGCCCAGTGTAATCACAAAAAAACAAAAATCCACTCCCGTCAAGTTGATTAGGACTCATAGCAGCCCTACAGGACAGAGTAGAACTACCCCACAGTGTTTCCAAGGCTGTAAATCTTTACCGAAGCAGACTGCCATATCTTTCTCCTGCAGAGTGGCTGGTGGATTTGAACCACTGACCTTTTGATTAGCAGCTAGGAGCTTTAACCACTGTGCCACCAGGGCTCCTAATATAATCACAAGGGTCCTCTAAAATTTTAAGAGTTGGGCAGAGGAATCAGAGTCAGAGAAGGAGATGTGAAGATAAAAGCAAGTTTAGAGTGATGCCATGTGAGGACTTAACCTTCCACTGCTTGCCTTAAAGATGGAAGGAGTGGGCCGTGGGCCAAGGATTGCAGGCAGGCAGCCTCTAGAATCCGGGAAAGGCAGGGGAACATATTCTCTCTTGGAGGCTCCAGAAGAAATGCAACTCTTCCAACGTTTTGATTTTAGCCCAGTGAGACCCATTTTGAAATTCTGGCCTCCAAAATTATAATTTGTATTGTTTTAAGCTACTACTTTTGTGGTAATTTGTTGCAGTGGCCATAGACAACTAATACACAATGCAAGGTAAGAGGTCAGTATAGATATGAGAGCCGAGAGACAAATAACCTCCACAGCTGCTGCTGTGTTGTTTTGTGCCAGCGAATCCTTTCCAACTCATAGCGCACCTGTAAGACAGAGAAGAACTGTCCCATAGGGTTATCTAGGCAGTTGTCTTTATGGGAGCAGATTGCTAGTGCTTTTCTGTGGGGAGTCGCCTACATACCCTTCACTACTAGAGTGGCAGTTCACAATATTTTGTATGATAAAGAAAGTGTCAGATCCTCCAGTGAATGAACCCTAAGATATGCAGAAAACCTGGCAGGCTCAATGTCTTCTTCTCCCACTCAATTAATTTTGTCATATCAGACTGAACTGAAGCTATATAAATAAATCGAATTTATTTTAAAAATTAACGTTTTATTTGTTAACGATTTATAAGAGATGGTTTATACACTTGTGCATGTTATATTATCCCACTTTATAACGACTATCTTCATGTACTCACGGACTATTCTCAAAATTATTATCAGGACGAAATATGGCAAGAGTAAGATACGACAAGCTAGGAGCAGTTGGTGTTGGAAGCTCTGCTGAGACATCACCTGGAGAATTCTGGAAAAGCATCCAAGCCAGGTGATCAATTTGATTCTCATATATTAGCGAATGTATCATGACTTTCTATCTAGGTGACTAGGTTAGCTCACGGTTTGGGCCATAAAGCCAGTCTAGACATTATGGAGAAGACTCAGACCCAGATTGATTGGACGTTTTTATTCAATCCAAACATTTACTTTATGTGGGGGCAGGACACAGACCAAGTTAAATGTTTAACATATAAGTTAGGATTTATGTACTCAAGAGTATGTGGACCAAGGTCAGGTTGTAGAAGTCTAAGATAGAGGACACAGGGAGATCTGGAGTACAGTTATACAAGCCCAGACAAACCTCCTTAATCAGAGAAAGCCAAGCACCATAAACAACAAAACAAACGAACAGAACAGGCAGTAACAGGAATCAAAAAACAGAGTAGGGAACCAGATACAGCGTTTAAGGATCACAAGAAGTTACCTGTAATCAGCCCAACTAGAATGCTTTCTAGTCCTGTTTCAAAGTGGTTTTCTTGTTGATAATGTGAATTCTCGGAATAGCTTGCTTCCCAGGTAAGTGCAGAGATTTGATGCAGAGAGAAAAATATCTTAATCTGGGAAGCAGTCAGAGTAATAAGAATAATTTATTTCAATATTTCATTTATTTAGTATTGATGTAGTCAATAGATATTTTAAAAAATCTATGACACTACAGTCATGCTAAGCACTGAAAATATAAGATAGCTCGTGTCCTCACGAAGTATCTTCTTGGTTAATTTAAGCATCTTGGCTTAGTTTTGCGTTGTTAGTTGCCATTGAGTCGAGTCCTGTACACATGGGGTCTTCATGGGTTAGTCTTAACCACTCTATAAACTCTTTGAGTCTTTCGCAGACCTGAAGATTAATTTATGTTTTTCATAGTACAGTTTAATTAACTCTTTCCATGAAAATCAAACAGTTGATTGTTACCACAAGCACATGTTCCTTAAATACAGGAGGGTGTTTAAATGCCTCCCAGTACTAGTCAACTATCCATCATCAGGCGTACTTTACGTTCTTAATTTTTACTCTTTTTTCTGAATCACTTTAATGCTCTCCATGTCCGACTCGTGTTTTGGAACTTAAAATTAGATGTTAGGAAAATCTTGTTTATGTATTATTTGATAATGGTAACCAAATGTTCTAAGTACACAACACTGGGTCATAGCATACATAAAAAGTTAAGCAATGCTTCTGAATTTCTGATTTCTGCCAATAAAACTTTACAATATCTCTTGGAAAAGAACATTGAAGACAGATTCTTGCAGGAAGCCTTAAAATGCAAATCTCTAGCGTTTCTCAGAAGCTACAGGTTAATTCTAGAGTTAGTACTCCCTTGTGATAGGGTAGCAATTTAGCATGTTAAAGATAAAACACATTTAATGATCCCAGGAGTGAATGCATTTACAAAAGCAAGCTAATTTGCACTCTTTTCCTATTCTCTGGTTTAGCAAGAAACTTTTTTTTGAGTAAACATTTGTGTATGTAGCACAATTTGAAGGTAATTGAAAAATCACACTTCTAGCTTCAGTGATTTCTGCCCCAACAAATCAGTCAGGAGCATCATGGACACAGCATTTCAAGTGTTGAATAAAATCTGAAATGGCCAATCCAGTCAGAAAAATCCAGTTCAACTCCATACCCAATCTAATAGGTATTATTATTTCTCTGAATTGCATTATTGTTTAATAAACTGAGATTTTATTTCTATGTAAATAACTTCCAACTGAAACATTTGCATATGCTAAAATAGCACACAACAACAACGCAAATATTTGAACAAAATATTTGAAGTGGCTATTTTAAAGCCTTAATTAATTAGGCACCTAAATCTCTATCAGTCTTAATTCACATATGACGTTAAAGAGCCAAGTCCAGAAACAAAGGCATAGAGCAAGCATTTTGGCAAATTAACTGGTTCCTGCCTTTTAATTTGTGATTATAATAAGGAAAGAAATTATAATAGACCTTTTTTACCTACAGAAACAAGGTCACAGGAGATTCTGCCTGGAAATATGTACTGATATTTGCCCCAGAAAAAATGTAAAGATCAAAACCTGAGTTTGGAGCACTGAGCCAAAAACAGCTGACCTATGCAGCATTATAGCTATGTATAGATGCAAAATATTTTCTTTTTTTTTTTTTTTGGCTTTAAAGAACAAGAGTTTATTTTCTCACAGTTTAGGAGGCTAGAAGACCAAGTGCAGGGCATGGTTCTAGGGAGAGGCCCCCTTCATTGTCTATTTCAGCTTCTGGTAGCTGGCAATCCTTGGCATTCCTGGTTTGTAAATGCATTTGTCTTGCGTGCCTGTCTTCATATGGCATCTTCCCCTGTGTGTATCTCTGTGTCTATTCTGTTCTTTTTTTTTTTTAATTGTACTTTAGATGAAGGTTTACGAAACAAACTAGTTTCTCATTAAACAGCACACATATTTTTTCGTGACATTGGTTACCAACCCCATGACATGTCAACACTCTCCCTTCTTGACCTTCGGCTCCCTATTACCAGCTTTCCCGTCCCCTCCTGCCTTCTAGTCCTTGCCCCTTGGGCTAGTGTGCCCCTTTAGTCTCATTTTGTTTTATGGGCCTATCTAATCTTTGACTGACGGGTTAATCTCGGGAGTGACTTCATTACTGAGCTAAA
>NW_004444273.1:568953-594469 GCF_000243295.1 Trichechus manatus latirostris | reverse complement strand
CTGTCAGAGCAGTCAGTGACGGTAGCTGGGCGTCATCTACTTGTACTGGACTCAGTCTGATAGAGGCTGTGGTAATTGTGGTCCATTTGCCCTTTGGACTAATCTTTCCCTTGTATCTTTAGTTTTCTTCATTCTTCCTTGCTCCTGAAAGGATGAGACCAGTGGAGTATCTTAGATGGCCACTCACAGGCTTCTAAGATCCCAGATGCTACTCACCAAAGTAGAATGTAGTACATTTTCTTTGTAAACTATGTTATGCCAATTGAATTAGATGTTCTCCGAGACCATGGTCTCCAGATACAAAATATTTTAGAAGTGAAAAAACAGTGGAAACATTGGTAGGGAGGGACCGGGTGGAGAGGTTGGGTGGACAAGATGTCCAAAATATTGAAGATTGTTTCTAGTGGTTTCATTTCATAAAAAATGGAAACATTTACTGTGTTAACACAACCAAAATATTTTCGAAGCTTTTTAATTTATACTATGTGAATATAAATTACATAAAATAATTCTGAATTAGAACTCAAACTTGTACTATCATAGATATAACCTCAGTGAAATCTAAAGAGTTGTCTCTAGAGTAATTTGAAAAGAAATATTTCATCATGTTTTATTGAATAGAGAAATTTAAAATTCTCAGCTAGCTTATGCCAACCCATGACTTAATGTTATTCATTATTTGGAATATGTTTACTGAATACAAACCATAAAAGGATCTGAACTGCTAATTTGTAAATAATAGCATAATATTCTTTAAATAAAACAGTTCTCTGACACTGTTTCTTCAGGAAATGCAAGTAATTGCTTTGTGTTATAGATAAAGTTATTATGCATTTATTATGTACAATTATGAGGGGTAAAAGCTGTCAAAGCATTAAAATGGAAAATAAACAATGCCCCAAAGTGACAATTAAAAGCTAAATCATTACACTGCAAAGATAATATCAATTGATCCACAACTAATAATCAATCCCAATACACAAATATTTCCCACAACTTCACAATGTATAACCAAGGACTAAGACATTCATAAATGTTATATTAGGAAGCTTTTTCTTTATAATGCAAACCATGACTGTGACCCAAAGCAAGAATATACAGTACTTTTCTGTTGGATATTCAGTCACTTTCATTCCCTTTGATGCTCTTTCTTCACTTTCAGGAAAGGAGCAGAGGGAGTTCAGGTTTGTGGCCTGCTCCCCTGTTGTCCTTCATTCTATAGTCACTGAAAACGAGATGAAACCTCAACTGTTCACTAGGGCACACACGTAATCCACAGGCTTTCATCAGTAACTTTTCTTCTTTATGAGAGTTTCTATCAGAAAGCAGTGCACCTTATTATACAGTCCATCCAGCTCCAGACACTATGATCTGGTATGAAATGAGGAATTGCAGAAAGTTCCACAAAAGGTTTCTTCATCTGTAAGATTCTCAATGAGTTCTTTTTTCCTCACAGGATTGAGGAGTAGCTCAATGGAGTGAATCTCCGTGGACATACAGGAATTGGTAGATCATAATGGTTTCTATGGCCCTGATAATCTCCTTAGTTATTTCAGTCTGCCTGTAGAACTAGCATGGAGTTGAGTCAGCATGTCCATAGTCAAAATGCATGGGCCTAAATATTTGTCATTGGAAGAAATTTCCCAAGAGCAGTGAGAAACAGTATTAATTGCATTTATTTTTTTATATATTGTTTTTCTATTTATACATATATATGTATATACATATGCATATATGTAGTTATATATACACAAATGTTTATTAGCCATTACCACTGAGTTGATTCTGACTCACAGTGACCCTATAGCACAAAGTAGAACTACCCTATAGGGTTTCCTAGGTTATAAATCTTTACAGAAGCAGACTGCCACATCTTTCTCCAGCGAAGCAGCTGGTGGATTTGAACTGCCGGTCTTTCAGTTAGTAACCAAGTGCTTAACCACTCTGCCACCAGGGTGCCTAGTGAATATATATACATATATATATAAATTTTCCTAAGGGTCTTAAAGGTAAAAATTCAGAATATCACTATCTTACACTTTTCACAACATCTTTTTGACCTTATATAAGTATAAAAACCTGTTGCTGTGGACTCATTTCTTAATCATAGCAACCCTATAGGACAGAGTAGAACTTCCTCATAGGGTTTCCAAGGAGTGGCTGGTGGATTCGAACTGCTGACCTTTTGGTTAGCAGCCTCAGCTCTTAACCACTGTGCCACCAAAAATCAAATTAATGAAACAAAACAAAACATCCATAAAACCTAAAGAGGTCATTAATTATTTCTCATACTCTATAAAGAACTGACCATTAATATATAATACAAAGTGTTAACATTTCCAAGAAAATATCTTCCATTTCTAGAGCTGAAAAGGAAAATATAATTCAGGTGTCTCACTTTCATATTAAGAACTCAGGGTGGAAGTGGGGAGCATGCTGTCAGATTGTGGGGATTGCAACCAATGTCACAAAACAGTATATGTATAAATATTTGAATGAGAAACTAACTTAAGCTATAAAATTTCACCCAAAGCACAATTTAAAAAAAAAAGAATTTGCAGTTCAGGAAGATGAGCTGAATTGCTCAACAATTGCAGTTCTAGGCTAGGACTTCTCATAACTCACCATGCTCTTCCCCCAGATTTATTTTATTTTTGTACAATTACATAGAAATTATATAAATTTATTAATTTAACAATTCTACAAATATCTATTAAATGACTTCTGTGTGCTAAGCAGGGAGCCCTGGTGGCACAGTGGTTAAGAGCTCGGCTGATAACCAAAAAGTCAGCAGTTCGAATTCACCAGGTGCTCCTTGGCAACTCGATGAGGCAGTTCTACTCTGTCCTATAGGGCTGCTGAGTCAGAATCTACTCAACGGCAATGGGTTTTTGGTTTGGGATGTGCTAAGCACTCTTTTATACAATGAGGATGCAGGTGTGAAAAAAGTAAAACAAAGACTTTATACCTAAGAGCTTAAAATTTAGAGGAGACATAAAACAAATAAATAAATAAATACATCATATATATAGTGACAGATTCAAAAAATACTATGAAAAAACAATGGAGTTAGGGTAAAGAATAAGCAATGATTAGTGATGCTAATTAACACTCCTCTCTGAGAGGAGTGAACTTAACAGAGACTTGGATAAAGTGAGAGTGTTAGCCATGTGGATGTCTGTGGGAAGAGGGTACCAAAAAGAGAGTACTTCAAACCAAAGATCCAGAGACAGGGGTCTACCTTGTGTGTTTAAAAAATACAAGGAGGTCAGTGTACCTGAAGCAGGATGATCAAGGGAAAAAATGAGATAGACGGGTGACAGATGATATCTGGTTTTATAAGCCATAGTTAGTTATCTAGATTTTACTTTATGTATGATAAGAAGCCATTGGATGGCTGTAAAGAGTGATGTGCCATGACTAGATTTATATTTTAAAAGGATAACTCCTTGTTCTGTGAAATAGATTGTATATTGTCAAGAGTGAAAGTAGAAAGAACAGTTAGGAGGATATTGTGGCAGTCTTTACTACAAAAGATGGTGGCTTAACTTGGACTGATAGTGTTGGAGGTGATAGGAAGTAGAGGATTCAAGACATATTTTTAAGATACTGCTCATAAGTTCTGGTATTATATAAGGTGTGTGGTTGATGAGAAAAATTAACTTGTTAATTAGAACTCATATTTTTGGACTGATTAACTGGGTGAGTGAAGGTGCCATTTAATAGGATGGGGATTACCTGGGGAAATTTTGGAGTGGAAATCGGGAGTTCAGTCTTGGGTATGTAAGTTTAGATATCTATTAGACAGCCAAATGCAGATGCTGAATAGTGTCTTAGTTTCTGTCTTAGTTATCTAGTGCTGCTGTAACAGAAATACCACAAGTGGATGGTTTTAACAAAGAGAAATTTATTCTCTCACAGTTTAGGAGGCCAGAAGTCTGAATTCGGGGTACCAGCACCAGAGGAAGTCTTTCTGTCTGTATCAGCTCTGGTGGAAGGTCCTTGTCATCAATCTTCCCCTGGGTCTTAGAGTTTCTCAGTGCAAGTCCAAAGGATGCGCTCTACTCCTGGCTCTTCTTTCTTCGTGGTATTATGTTCCTCTCCTCTCTGCTTGCTTTGCTCTTTTAAATGTTAAAACAAATCGACTCAAGATACAACCTAATCTTGTAGATTGTGTCCTACCTCATTAATGTACCTACTTCTAATCCTGCCTCATTAACATAATCAAGGTAGGATTTACAACATATAGGATAATTACATCAGATCACAAAATGGAGGACAACCACACAATACTGGGAATCATGGCTAGCCAAGTTGACACACATTTTGGGGAACACAATTCAATCCATAACAGAATCAGAACCCAGGTCCCTTCACTCCCAGCTCAATTTCACAGTTGTTTTTGTAAATAGCTTTTTTTCCTCTGTCTTAAGAACAATTACTTTAAGATAATGACACATTTTTAAGGTTCTATTATGAAGAGCAGGCAGGTAGTGTGGAAAGGAAAAGATGATAGTGATGGTGGCAGCAATGGTGGTGGTGCCTGGGAGGACCAGCAATGATACTCAATATCTACTCCCTTGTGCATAGCACATTTGCCAGTCCACCCTCTGGAATGAAGCCAGTGTAGCTGTTGGTCAGGTCTTTCTCCATCTGCTGGGATGTGGAGTCCAAGACAGATGGTCAATTTTGCTCGTGGTAATTTAGCTCTGTGCACAGCGAGCTGGGGACCCTAAGATAGCAGTCATGATCTGTACAGACAGTATGAGCTCTAGAACCAGAGAGAGCTGAGTATGATCTCAGAACCTCTACTGCCTCTCTATATGACCTAGTCAAGTTCCTTCCAGATGCCATCTTGTATGCCCTTTCCTCTTCCAGCTTGATGCAGGTGCAACAAGAGAGGTAGGGAAAAAACCAAAAAAGCATGGTATCCAGAAGCCAAATGTAGAAGCCATTTAAAGGGAGAAATGATTAGTTGTTTCAAATGATGCTGAGAGATAAAGATTGAGAACTGATCATAATTTTCTTAGTTTCTTAGTACTACTATAACATAAATACCACAAATGGATTACTTTAACAAATGGAAATTTATTTTCTCACAGTTTCTGAGGCTAGGAGTCCAAATTCAGGGCACCATCTCTAGGGGAAGGCACTCTGTTGGCTCTAGGGAAAAAAAAATGTCTCAGCTTCTGTAGCCAGCCATCCTTGGAGTCCCTGGGCCAGTTGCCTTCAAATAACATGGGACTTCCACCTATGTCTGCTTTCTTCTGTACCTAATCTGTTGTTTTATATCTCAAAAGTTATTGGCTTAAAACACACCTAAACTCATATATCCTCAGTAACATAGCAAAGAAAACCCTATTCCTAGATGGGATTACATCTCAAGGCATAAACAACAGGTATTTTGGGGGGACAAATCAACTCATAACAATTACATACAGTCATATGTATATCACTGATGTCCTTAGAGTGTTGGAGAAGGAATCTCAATTGGTCTGGGTTCAAGAGAAATTGAGATTAAATAAATTGGAGACAATGAAAAAAGATAATTTTTTTAAAGGAATTTGGCTGGAAAGGTGAAAAGACACAAGGGATAGTAACTAGAGAGGAATGGGAAGTGAAGAGTGGAATTTTTTTCCGTTAAGATGAGATATATAATATCACATTGGTATGCTAATGGGAATGATGAAATACATTTAACTGTTCTCATTTCATAATCCCTTTTATACATGTATATTATTTTTATTTTACTTTATATACATGGAATATTTCTATACATATTGTCATATTTCTTTTTCAACTTAAGGGTATATTTTGTATATATTTCTCTGTAAATTCATAAAGATCTTCATGATTATGTTAACTGACTGCATATAGTCTATTGATGTGCCAAATTTATTTAATATTTCTTCCCTTGAATATTTAAGTTATTTATATTTTTTAGCATTGTAATGAATATTCTTGTGCATACCTGTTTTTAACTCTGAAGTATCTGTTTAAATCTTTTTCTCATTCTCTAATTGTGTTGTTTGTCTTCTTACTGTTGGGTTTATAGAATGATTTATATATTCTTGATACAAGTCTTTTGCAGGATATGTGATTTGCAAATATTCTCTCCCAGTCTGTGAACTGTCTTTTCATCCTCTATACAGGGTCTTTCACAGAGAAAAAATAAAAAAAGAATTTTTATGAAGTCAAATTTATAGATTTTTCTTTCATGGATTGTGCTTTTGGTGTCATGTATAAGAAATTTTCATGTAACTCTAGATCAGATCTTCATATTTTATGAGGTATCTGTAGATGAAATGATATTATTTCTTGGATTTTCTTCAAAATAGTTGAGGAAAAAAAGAGGAAAAGTGGGGGAGAGGTATTAGATGAAATCAAAGTGGCCAAAAGTTGATAAGTGCTGAAGCTAGGTGATGGGTATATAAAAGGTCATTAGTCTATTCTCTGTACATTTGTGTATGTTTGAAATGTTTCATTAATATAAAAAATTGTTTTCTATATGCATACACAATTTTGATAGATATGATAAACCAGCCTTCCCCACAGTGTTTCCACAAATTTTTTCTACATTATACACGGACTTTTTTTCCCCTTTTTTTACATATTGTCTTCCAATCAGTAGGTGTTGTACTCCTTTTATACCTCTACTTGAATTGCCATACTGTCTTTGAAAATATTTTAAGCAAAAAAAAAATATTTTTTTAAAGATATTTTAAGAATAATTTAAGAGTCAGCCTTAGGTATAAGGATGAAGTTAACAAATATTTGACTTTGTGATTTCTACCCTTTACTTTGGTTCTTTCTCATCTGTTTATAATAATCTGATTGTAACTGAATGCCACAATCTCACTCACAGTATTTGTACTCTCTCCCAACAAAATTTATTTTCAAATTCTTCATTCTTACTAAGGAGACAAATAATAACATAAAACATAACTTGACACAATTGAGTATGCATTTTATGAGCAATAAAAATCTTAAAATAACCATTAGTCAGTTCTTACCATTTTCAGAATTTATCCTACTTATTTATTATATTTCCTTGAGAGTAATGTGCCATAGTGACAGAGGAAAGCTTTTGGACACAAGTACTTTGTTAGCATATTTCAAATATTATATTACTTAATCATCAGCATAACCCTATATACTTATTATCATTATACCCTTTCTACAGATGATAAAACTCATAGTACCGAAAAACAAAAAACCAAACCCGTTGCCTTAGAGTTGATTCTGACTCATATCGACCCTATGGGACAGAATAGAACTGCCCATAGGATTTCCAAGAGGTGGATGGTGGATTTGAACTGCTGACCTTTTGGTTAGCAGTAGAATGTCTAACCATAGTGCCACAAGGGCTCCAAAACTCAGAGAATGAAAGGGTAAATAATTTAAGGTCAAACAGAAGTCTTGGTTAGGATTTGAACACAGGCCTTGTTGATCTTAACGCCCTTTCTGTAGGCTCTAAACCCTCTTAAATTAATAAAATACATTGATTATATAGTAAAAACTGAAAATTATGTTTTCTACCAAGTTTCTTCATATACTGGTCAAAATATGAGTCAAAATAGACTTTATAAATAACACTTTCCTTATCACACAGATCACAATTTCAAAAATATAAATATTGTTTTTAGCAGCCTTAAGAATTTAGCAACAGATAGATTTATAATGGTGGTTGTGATGGTTAAGATTGTGTGCCACCTTGGCTAGGCCATGATTGTCAGTGTTTATATGTGATCACTCCCATGATTAAATATGCTGTGAGTAGCCAATCAGATGAAAGGAAGTATCCTTGTAGGTGTGGCCTGCATCTGAATATAAGCAGACTTTCTGGCTTTTTGCTCACTCTGGATCCTGCGGCTGCCTCCTGTTGTCTCACCTCCAGTTCTTGGGACATGAGCTGCAGCTTATCTGCCAAACTTGGGATTTATCAACCTTCACAGCCTATGAGCGGGAGCCCTGCTCTCCAACCTGATGATCTTGGGCTTGCCAGCTTCTGCAGCTGTGTGAATCAGGAGAGGACTCTACCCTGATCCACAGACTTGGGACGTTCTAGCCTGTACTATCGCGTGAGCTGTTTCCTTGATATAAATCTCTCTATATATATATTTATATGCTTTAATGGTTTTGCTTCTCTAGAGAACACAGCCTAAGACAGTGGTTGTTTATGATTTTCCTGGAGATTCAATTACTCTTTATTTTTAAAGTGGCCAAATCATAAAAAAAGTCAACAGTCTTAGATAAAACTTGTTCATTCTTGACTTTTGTCCAATTTTAAATTTATAGTAGTTCAGGTCTTTCTCCATTCCTTAACTTTTTTGGGTGGAGTGTTGTTATTTTGCATGGATACATTCTTCTGAATTAAACACTTTACCATGTTTTTAAAAAGGCCTTTTGGGATTTTGATAAAAACACATTTAAGCTGTAAAGCCTATAGTGGAATTTCCATAGATTTTCAACATCTAGGATCCTAAATCACATAGTAATGTGTTTAATTTGCACACTTTTGCTTTTGCTTAGATTATTAGTCATTATATTGTTTCAATTGCATTTTCCAATTATTTATTTATTTGATTTCTTGACTAATTGGATAATTATATTATTTTCTAATGATTGGCTAATCAGATTATCCAATTAGTCAAGAAATCAAACGACGTATTGCATTGGGCAAATCTGCCACAGAAAACCTCTTTAAAGTGTTAAAAAGCAAAGATGTCACTTTGAGGATTAAGGTGCACCTGACCCAAGCCATGTTAATTTCAATTGCTTCATATACATGCAAAGGTTGGACAATGAATAAGGAAGACCGAAGAAGAATTGATGCATTTGAATTATGGTGTTGGTGAAGAATACTGAATATACCACGGACTGCCAAAAGAATGAACAAATTTATCTTGAAAGAAGTACAGCCAGAATTCTCTTTAGAAGCAAAAATAATGAGACTTTGTCTCATGTAGGTGGGACATGTTATCAGGAGGAACCAGTCCCTGGAGAAGGATATCATGCGTGGTAAAGTAGAGGGTCAGTGAAAGAGAGGAAGACTGTCAATGAGATGGACTGACTCAGTGTCTGCAACAACGGCCTCAAGCATAGCAACAATTATGGGGATAGCGCAGGACCTGGCAGAGTTTCGTTCTGTTGTGCATGGGGTTGCTATCAGTCGGAACAGACTAAAACGCATCTAACAACAACTTTTTTCAGATACTGAACAACTACTGAATTTTGCTGTTTTGTCTTTTTTTTTTTTAACAGCATCTGGCTACCATGTTATCATTATTGCTTCAGGTAAACCTCTGTGAATTTGAAGAGAAGATCATATTTAAAGCAAATATCTGATCTAATATTTTCAGTTCAGGAATATTTTAATATTCACCCTTATGGTATATCTTTCTCATTTATTCTTGCCTACTTTTTTCCAGTTTTATGATCCTCTATCCCTTTTTTAGTTCATGCTTTCTAATATAATGTTCTATGTCTATAACTCTTCCCAATTTCCCAGAAGCTCTTCACTCTTTCTTGTCACAGACTCTTTTCATTGGCTTCCACCCCATTTCTACTCTCCTCAGAGATTGTTTATCATCTAAGTCATGAAAATATTTATGTCATACTATGAAAATACTCACTATGAATAAATTATAATACATTGATGAATGCCAACTTCAACACTAATAACACATCAAAAAATTAAAATCCCCTGTTACTGTCAACTAAATGAAATAAATTATCTATCTTGGAAAAAATATAAAGCAATTTCAAACACACAGCTGGAAACCTAGAAAACTTTTTCTAATATCAGATGTCGAAAGAGAATTGTTGAGACAATATTGATATTAAAGCCAATTCTCATAGCTATTAAAATGTGCTGCATTCCTCATTAGTCAGAAATCATTGGCTCAAATAATAAAAAGTACTCAACATTAGAAGCTTTTTCATAGCATTTCAATAAAAACTGAATGACTCCTGACTTAAAAGGAAACAATTATCTTTGCCAACATTCACCATAATACCCAATTTCATGATTTTTTCCCTTAAAGAATATAATTTCACTTAAGTTACTTATTATTTTGTAAAATGATTAGTGCACTAATTATAATTTATTGTACAGAAATAATTTTAATGAATGTAATTATATCTACTTCTGGTGCTTCAAATGGGTGGTACAGAGAGAAGGATGATCTAATATATTAAATCTGTATCAGAAACAGTGAAATCTCAAAGAATATAAGTTAACTATATTGTATTCACTTGCAAATTACATTTGAGTATAAAACTATAAAATATGTATTATATAAGTTTGTAAGCATACAATAAATGTTATAAAACAAACTATAAATTTATATGTAAATACATCATTTAAATTTAATGTCTGAAAATAAAATATGTTACCATATAACATGTGCATGCTTATACTATAATAAATGAAAATATAAGCATGGGCATATAACTGTATGTTATTGTTATGTTGTTAGGTGTCATTGAGTTGGTTCTGACTTATAGTGATCCCATGCACAACACAACAAAACACTTGTCAAAATGCACTGAACTTTATACTTTTAATGAGTGCAAGTAACTGAACATAGATTTTGCCTCAGTAAAGAGGATATAAATCAAAATTGTTAATGGGCCCTCTGTGGGCTTTGCTTCTGACCATAGCCTATCTTCTTTGCCTTATCTTAAACCGTGTACACAATTTGCTCCAATTTTCTCTCCCATAGACTTTTTAAAATAAGATTTTATTTTTAGAGTGGTTTTAAGTTTACAGAAAAATTGTGCAGAAAATGCAGAGTTCTCACATATCCTCGTCCTCCCTTTACACTCTTCTCTATTGTTCTCATGTTGCATTCCTGTAGAACATTTGTTACAATTGATGAACTGATACTGATACATTATTATTAACTAAAGTCCATAATTTACACCAGGTTTCACTCTGTGTTGTACAGTCCTATGGGTTTTGAGAAATTCATAATAATGTGTCCACTGTTACAGTATCTACAGAATGGTTTCAATGCCCTAAAAATGCCCTGTGCTCCACTAATTCCTAATTCATCCCTTACCCCTCCCCTGAGTGCCTGGCTACTGACTGTAGCTTTACCTTTGTTCCTGTCTGTAATATTTACCAAGATAAACCATATGTGAGTGATAAAATAATGATCACTAAATTTTAAAAGATTCATAATCTGCTTTTACAATTTTCTGTATATCACTAGTTTTAAGGAATTGATTATGAAGTATCTTGATGTGATTTGCTCTGTGTTTATCCATCTTGCAGTTCTTTGAGAGTCTTGGACCAGTGGTTTATAGTTTTCATCACTTTAGGAAATTTTCAGCCATTATGTCTTCACAAATTTCCTGTCCTCCTTCTAGGATTTCAATGATACATATGTTAAAGAAAAGCTTGGTATAGTTCCATAGGTCACTGAGACTCTGTTCATTGGTGTTTTTAGTCAGTTTTTTTCTTTATTGTTGTTGTGTTCTGGTCTTTCATTTGAATTAGTTTCTATTGCTATGTCTTCAAGTGCACTGATATTTTCTTCTGCAGTATCTAACCTGCTTCTAATTGCATATACTGACTTTTTTTTATTTTAGGTATTATGTTTTAATCTCTAGTTATTTAAGTTGTTTATTTACATCTTTTATTTCTCTCCTCAGTGTGTTCTTGTTTTTCTTTAAATACTTGGTGTCTTAGTTATCTAGTGCTGCTATAACAGAAATACCAGAAGCAGATGGCTTTAACAAACAGAAATTTATTCTCTCAGAGTCTAGTAAGCTAGAAGTCTGAATTCAGGATGCCAGCTCCCAGGGAAGGCTTTCTCTCTGTGTTGGTTGTGGGGGAAGGTCCTTGTCATCAATCTTCCCCTGGTCTAGGAGCTTCTCGGTACGAGGACCCCAGGTCTAAAGGACGCGTTCCTCTCTAGGCTCTTCTTTCTTGGTGGCAGGAGGTCCCTTTCATCTCTGCTCGCTTGTCTCTTTTATATCTCAAAAGAGGTTGATTCAAGATACAACCTAATCCAGTAGATTGTGTCCTGCCTTATTAACATAGCTGCCTCTAATCCTGCATCATTAACATCATAGAAATTAGGATTTACAACACATAGGATAATCACATCAGATCACAAAATGGTGGATAACCATACACTACTGGGAATCCTGGCCTAGCCAAGCTGATACACATTTTCTGGGGAGACAATTCAGTCCATAGCATTATGTCTTCAAGTGCACTGATATTTTCTTCTGCATTGTCTAACCTGCCTTTAATTGCATATAGTGATTTTTTTTTTTTAATTTTAGGTATTATATTTTAATCTCTAGTCATTTGATTTGTTCATTTTATATCTTCTATTTCTCACCTCGCTATGTTATTGTTTTTCTTTAAATACTTGGTAATAATTATAAAAGCTGTTGTACTGCCATTATTTGTTAATATTTATGTCATTTCTGGGCCTGTTTCCGTTGGTTGATTCTTTTGGTTATGGGACACAATTTGTAGGTTCTTCACATGTCTAGTAATTTTTATTTGATGTTGGACACTGTGCATTTTACATTGTGACAGTGTAGATTTTGTTTTCTTCCTTTAAAGAGTGTTTCTTCAAGTAGGCATTTTTTTTACAGTTCAGTTTCAACACATCAAGATTTGCTTATAAACTTTGTTAAAGTCAGTCCAGAGCAACCTTTACTTTTATTTATTCTCTCTCTCTTCCTTTTTCTTTCTCTTTTCATTTCAATTCTGTTATATTTTTTTATGTTTTTAATCATTCTAGTCACAGTTATACTTTAAAAAAATTATCCTTAAGCTATAACAAGATCAAGTTGTAGTTTTAATACTTTTACATTCTATGCAGTGTGGACAGTTTTTCAATCATGGTTAATTGTGTGTGTGTGTGCGTGTATGTGTATAATTTGTGCATAATTATATAATTGTAAGTTTATTTTGGTAAAGCTTGATTTTTTTTTTTTCTGAAAAATGTCTTATGGTTTATGTTGGGAGTGTTCTCCAAAGCAGTGTAGAATTTGCTTCTGCAAGCAATGCCATGAATACACTGGCCAAAATCATTTTATTGCTATTTTTTGACAAGAGAATTCCCAGAATATACAAATAATGAAAACTCCAAGCTATCTTGAGAAGTAAGGAAGAGGTTAAGCATCTCAGGGAATACATTTTCTTACCTCACCCAGAATTCAGGCTTAGATTTCTCTATGATATCTGTTTGGGCCATTCGTCATCCTTTTATGGATGGCATGACACTTTGAAGGCAACAGTTTTATACAACAGTCTGTATTCTAACTCTCTGGACCATAAGCTTATTCCTTGTGCCTAGTGGACATTAAAATCAACTGCCTAAGTTACTAAGATCAAAACCACTCAGGAAGCTCCAGCATCTTCTCAAGCTCTGATTTTTTTGTTTCTTCTTCATTGTGGGCATGTGCATTTTGATTTCTTTATTTTCATTCTTCTATTTATATTCTTGCACTACAGATACACATCTTAAATTAAACAAAATCTTTATTCCTTTCACATCTCCAGTATTCACCATATATGGTCTACTCTTACTTATCTGTTAGTTGTTGATTTATTTATTTATAATTTAATAAATAAACACCCATGGATTCACCAACCAATATGAGAGCTTAATAAATATTTAAAATAACTTTATAAATCTTTTTCCATGATCCTCTCCCAACTCATCCCTGAGCACCTTTGCATCTGAAGTAACCACTATACTGAATCTTGAATCACTCCCCTTCCTGTTTATATAGTTTCATCTTACCTAAATTGCATTCCAAAAAATAATTTTTAATTTTATTGATTTATAACTCTTTTAAAATATCATTTTGCTATATATGGTATGTTGGAACTTCTATATTTTACTGGTTTCAGTGGTAGAATTCTTTCTTCCACGTGGGAGACCCGGCCTCAATTTCAGCCAATGCACCCCATGTGTCTATCAGTGGAGACGTGTGTGTTGCTATGAAGTGGAAGAGGTTTCTATGTCTTCTTGTATCTGTTGAATGTATTTCCATTATTTTATGTTCATTTCTAGTTTTTCTCTTATCCTAGTGATTATATACTCTTGATATGAAGCCTTTGTAAGTTTGGCATGTTACAAATGTCTTTTCACAGTCTATAATTTGACTCCCCACTTTTTTTAAAGTTGTCTTGTGTTGCACAAAAGCTCTGATCTTTAATAGTCAAATGTGTCAATATTTTATATAGAATGAAGTCTTGGAAGTATTTGAAACTAACATGCTGTTGCTGAGATACCTTTGAAAAGATAAGATTTCAAATTTCTATTTTTTTTTTTTTACAATTTCCTTCATGGCCTGTGGGGAAAAATATACACAACAGCAGTACTCATAATTCTACTCCTAAAATAGTTTGTTTTTTCTTCCAAAGTGAGTTAATGATGAAGCATTTGCCTGCGTGGGCTTGACGAATCAATCTGTCTCCATGGGAAGCTTCCCCGGGACTACCAAAAAGTGTGAACCTCTGAAAATGCCTCCATTTTACAAGCCTATAGTTAGTCTCACTGTTAGCCCTAGCTTCCTGGACCAGTTTCAATTTGGATAATACACAATGCCTACTAAAATTCCTTTTACTGTTTGAACTCAATACAGAATATATCTTCACTTCTGTTAGTAAAATGTTCTTCAATATGATCACACACCTATTAAATTATATTTTGATCTCCAGAGTAGATGCCTTTCAGGGTTGCATATTATTTTGCATGACAGAATCCAAATAAATATTTGTTGCATAAATAAATGTGTATTTTGAACACATTCTTATCTTGTTTAACCTACAAAGCCTTCAGATAATATTGCAGATATGATAATTGCTGCTGAAAAAATTTAAGACTACATGCCACTAAAAGCCTCAATTTTAAAGGATCAGGCCTAGATCAGCACAATTTATATATTATATAACCTGGATCTAAACTTCAGGTTTATGCAGGTCTCTAGAGATTTTAAATCCTAGGACAAGACACAGAGAAAATACAGATACTATGTTAGAAGCAATGGTTGTCTGCACATTCAGAGATCATCCATAACTGAGCTAAAATTCACTATTAAAATGCATAAAGAGCTCCATAAAGTACAATACTACTAAAGTTGTGTGTATAGAATCAAAATTAGGCATTGACAAATGTGTTCTTAGTTATTTGGGGCAAGCTTAACAATTGAATTAGATTGACTGCATGGTCAATTCTGTTGAGAGCACAGAGAAGGATCATTATGCAGGAGAAAAAAGAACATACAGAGAAGTGTATTTTAAAAAATTATTTATCCATTACCTGTATTTTGAACTTACCAATAATTTTTAATTTGAAATAGTATGATATACTTCACTCACCGTGTAATCTTGCTTAGACACATGAATGGAATTTTCCATGGGTCCTAGAAATTAAAATAGCTCATTAGAACAACTAGAACTTGCAGAATAAAGAGACGAAGATGGTAAATAAAGAATGCTGGTAAAGAATTGGACAGGGTTCAAAATTATTTTCTGAATTAAAAAAAAAAAGCTTATAATAGAACTCTTTCTTGCTCTTAAACTAGAGCAAGTTTAAACAGTCCAAAATATCTTGCCTACCTCTCTGGAATTATGTAAAGTTTAAATAAAATCTTGAGGGTGTATTTTTAATCACATGCCCCTATATTTGGACAAAAAGATAAAGCTACCAATCTCAGTTATGATGAACATATCAAAGTGATTGTTGTATGCCCCATCTTTTCAGAAAGCATATGTTAAACAGGGCAGGCAAAGACAAACTTTAAAAGAATTCACTTGTCTTAACAGCCCATCTGTTTCCTACTCCCCTCAGAGCGCATCTCTTTTCTGGGGTCCTTTTCAGGTGCGGTCTTACCTTATGTAACACTCTCGTTATTGTAAGTTCATGCTGTGACCCTGTCAGAATTGCTACAGCAGGGGTGACCTCCGTAATGACCATCCACAGCCTGCCAAGCTAACTTGGTCAGTGTTAGCTGATTAAACTTTTAACAACATCCCCTGTGCGATAAAGGGCAAAATGACAACTTTGCCCATCGTCAAGGTGTCTGTATAATAAACTAATTAGTAAACCACACAGTCTGTGGAGCTTTTAATGAGTGCTATCGGCTGGCCTCTGTAATAAAAACCCAGTCTGCCCCCTTTTGGGATTCAATTAAGGCACAGACTGTCACATGCTTGGTCTAGCTGATCAATGAATCCATTCCGACCTTTGTCGGAGCTGTTTGCAAGGTCAGTGGCAGTAGTGAAGAACGCCAGCTTGGTAAAGGAGATATACTCAACAGCAGCTGACAGGCAGCAAGCCCAGTTGTTAATATCCTTATGGTCATTTGACATCAGCAGAAGTTTCTCTTATTCAAAGGTTAGCTGAAAGAGAAGACAGCAATGAAAAAAATATATTGGTATTTTTTTCACAGAAAGGTCTTTTTGTTATTAAAAAATGATCATTAGTCTGTTAACATCTACTTCTACCTTGCGGTATCTCCTTTTTCTTCACCCAGAGGAACATACTATCCAACTTTTGTTCTTCCAAGTATACCTATTGATTTAATCCTGCTCCAGATGTGAAAACAAATGTAACCTTTATGAAATGTAGTCCTGTTTTTATGATTCAAGATGATGAATTTTTTAAAAAAGGAATTGAATTAGAAAAGATGATACTCCTTATTAGTCATGATATCAGAAAAACTATTTTTTATAATTAAAAATTAGATGTTGTGTGCCATCGATTTCGACTATAATTTGGAGTATTGCAAGATTCATCAAGTCTACATTTCCAACATGAACATTTTTCTTAGTAATTTGAGAATCTTAGCAATTATTTTCTATAGAAAATAGTTATTCATAAATAAACAAGAATTTATTTGTCTAACATTAATACTAATTTAAATGACAGTTCAATGAGATAATGTATGATTTTTTTCTACATTGATAATAATTAAATAGGGGAAAATGTTTGTAAATATTATAGGTTTCTGAATTCTCAGACTTAATATGTATGGTTTTTAAAGTAATCTCAAAGAGCCAGGACATTAGAAATCTGTCATTTTATTGATGTCCTAGATTGAAATGCTTTGCTGCCAGGCTGTGAGATGGCAAATGACTGAGCTAGATAGTGAGCTTAGCTGACAACTCGGCAGTCACATCCCAAAGTCACCCTGTTGTTGCACATGCAGTAAGTTTATGACAAACCCTATAGGATGTCACTATTGAGACCATGATATAAGGTAACATATATGTTGTAAGTTATACTTGAGATTTGTATATTTTTTATATTTTAACATATATAAATGAAACCCTGGTGGCATAGTGGTTAAGAGCTACGGCTGCTAACCAAAGGTCAGCAGTGTGAATCCACCAGACGCTCCTTGGAAACTCTATGAGGCAGTTCTACTCTGTCCTATAGGGTCACTATGAGTTGGAATTGACTCAACAGCAATGTATATGAATATAAATATATATATTTAAGTTAGAGTTCTACAGTTTATTATTTTCCACAAAACTTGAATCTATGTTCAAATTCCCATTGAAAATTTTAATAATATTTTAACAATATTTATATATGTGCATAATTGTGTAAAATGTAGAGAGTGATTGAAATTGAAAAATCTGAATGCCATTGGTAAAATCTGAAAACATAAAAAGTAATATACCATGAAATGCAGGAATTCTAACTTTAAGGATTTATACTAATGAAATAATTATAGAGATATGGAATATGCAATTACTAAAATATTCACCACTGTACTGGTGAATAGAGAAGAATGTGTAAAGTCTAAATAACCAACTATAGGAGACTACATGTTAAAAAAAAAGAAGTTCATTTTACAGAATACTATGCAGTCCTTAGAAATGATGATACATACAGGGCCTTTAGTCATAGCCATAGAAAAATGTTCATAATATTTGCCAGTTAAAAGACCAGTATGAAAAAATGATTCCATTTTAAAAATATCTATTTCATAACATACATTATATTATATATGACTGTATATGCAAATTCACATGCATTAGTATGCATATGTACACGTGTATCTATAGATAAATCTACACAAATATATATATACATATACTAGATAAATAAGGATACTTACAGTTTTTATACTTCCAATATTTTCATATTTTTTCTAATAATCTTTATATATTGTTTACATCAGAAAAAAGGGTATTTCAGTCTTAAAAATACACTCAATTTAACATCAAAAATAAAAAGAAAAATGCAATTAAAAAATATGATGTGTTTTAAGAGATTTGTAAATCATATTTCAAATATATTTTCACAATACTTTTCATACATTTCACATAAAAAGTATCCAGAAATATATATGTTTAAATCCGAAATTTAGCTTGAAAGCAAATATATGTTTAAATGAAAAGTCTTCTGTAATACCACAGACTTAACTACTTAATGAATCATAGAAAAGTAGACTTTCATGAATGTAATGAAAATGGGATGAGAAAACTGTCTCATTCCATTTTATTATGGGGAAACTCAAGCCAGAAGGGACAGTTTAGTTCATTGAAGTTATACTCTTAAGCAGATCTAGAATTCAAAGGAAAGGTCCTGTGAGTTTAGGAGGTTTGGGTAGGAGCTGATTACGGAGGAGAAAAGTGTGACTGACAGAGTTTAGTTTCTCAATTCTATATTTTCAATTTCTCTTCAGGACCAACTCTCTTAACCCACACGCACATGCACACACACAGGCGCGTGAGCGATTCCGCGATCCCAAGTGAGCATTAACAAAGCAAATTTGTGTGTGTGCGCGCGCGCTAATTCAGGACATAGACATAAATCTAAAGAGACATTTTCTAATTCTCCGCAGAGCTCAAATTCAAAATAATGCTTTTAATGCAGTTCCAAGTCATAAGAAGCTGTATCCTGTGTCCCATTATAACCTGTTGTGTTTTAGCAGTAAGAATATTGGGTTTTTAGAGAATAAAGATGCTGTACATCTGGTTTTCACCAGCCCAAGCCCATGCATCAGGTTTGCTCATTAAGTTGCTTTGTGAAGATTCGTTTTTAGAACTGGTCAAGTTCAGCTTAGGTCAAGAGAAGTTGACACCAGGGAATAGAAGGCAAAGATAGGTAGGGCAAAAAGGGGAAAAATGCATTCTGTAATTCCCAAACTAAATTTACCAGATAACTTGGTTTCTAATAATGAGTTTGTAGTCCATTTCCAGGCCCCCAAATCTGCACTTGATTTGACCAGTACTGCAAAATTATGTTTTTAGAATTTATGACTATATCAGTGCGACTGATCAACCATCTGCCAGGCTAACCAAGAGACAAGACACAAATTACTAACATCAGAAATGAAAGAGAGGTCACCACTACTGATATTATGGATATTAAAAGGGATAATACAGGGACAGTATGAATAACTCCATGCCCATAAATGTGACAAGTTAAATGAAATGGACTAGTTCCTTGAAAAATAATCTAACAAAACTCACAGAAGAGAAAAAAGACAACTTAAGTTTAGAAGAGTCCTAAATCCTAAATCTTTGTTAAAAAGCAAAGATGTCACTTTAAGACTTAGGCATGCTTGATCCAAGCCAAGGTGTTTTCAATCGTCTCATATGCATGTGAAAGCTGGATGATGAATAAGGAAGACCAAAGAAGAACTGATGCGTTTGAATTATGGTGTTGGCAAAGAATACTGAATATACCATGCACTGTCAGAAGAACAAACAAATCTGTCTTGGAAGAAGTACAGCCAGAATGTTCCTCTTAGAAGTAAAGATGGTGAGATTTCATCTCACATACTTTGGAGACTATTAGGAGGGACCAGTTCCTGGAGAAGGACATCATGCTTGGTAGAGTAGAGGGTCAGTGAAAAAAAGGAAGTCCTTCTACGAGATGGAATGACACAATGGTTGCAAAAATGGGCTCAAGCATAACAATGATGTGAGGATGGCGCAGGATTTGAGCAGTGTTTTGTTCTGTTGTACATAGGGTTGCTATGAGTCAGAACCAAGTGAACAACTCCTAAGAACAAAAACAACAAATCTATTACAGAAATTGAATCAATAATTAAAAACGTACAAACTAAAAAATTACCAGGCCTAAATGATTTCACTGGTAAATTCTATCAAACATATAAGGAAGAAACAATAACAATTCTCTACATTTTGTCCTATAAAATAGAAGTAGAGGAAAGACTTCAGAATTCATTCTATGAGGCCAGTATTATCCTAATACTAAAACCAGAAAAAGATGTTACAAGAAGAGAATACTACCAGCCAGTATCTCTCAAGAACGAAGATACAAAATACCTCATCAAAATTTTAGCAAATTGAATCCAATAATGTTTTAAAAATTCAATTTTTTCAAGATATGCAATGCTGGTTGAAAATTTGAACATCAATTAATTCAATTCATCATATCAACAGGTTAATGAAGAAAAGTATATTATCATATCAATTGATGCAGAAAAGAGCTTTTGATAAAGCCCAACTCTCATTCACGGTAATAACTCTCCAAAAACTAGGGATAGAGGGGAATATTCTCACCTTGATAAAGAACATCCACCAAAAAATACCTACAACTAACATCAAATTTAATGATGAAGGACAGGACACATTCCTCTAAGAACAGGGCAAGTATGACCATTCTCACTATTCCCATTCAAAATTGTACTGGAAGTTCTAGCTAGTCAAAAACAAGAAAAAGAAAAAAAAAGTCCACAGTTAGAAAGGAAAAAATAGTACTGTCTTATTTGCTATATCAATGTCAACATATTACACAACAGCAATATATTAAAGTCAATTGCTTTCTTACATACCAACATTGGATAATTGAGATTTGATTTAAAAAAATAAAATAAGTAAATTAAAGTAACACCCCAACCCATCACCAAAATAAATACTTAGGTGTAAATTTAACAAAATATGTACAGAGTCAGTAACCAAAACTACAAAACAATGGTAAAGGAAATCAAAGAATATCAAAATAACCAGTGAGATACTTCATAGATTGTAAGTATCAATATTATTAAGATGACAATTCCTCCCAACTTGATCTAAGTATTCAATACAATGTCAATCAAAATTCCCACATGCCATTTTGTAGATATTGAAAAATTAATCCTAAAATTTATATGGAAAGGCAAAGGAGCTAGAATGCCCAAAATTATACTGAAGAAGAACAGAGCTGAAGGACTCACAGTATCCATTTTTAAGAATTATTATAAAGCTACAATAAATAAGAGATTATGATATTGGCAAAGAATAAACACATAGATCTATGCAGTTGGATAGAGAGCAGAAAAATAGACCCACACAAATATAATCAACTGATTTTGCCAAAGTTGTAAAGGTAATTCACTGGAAAAAGGATCACCTTTCCAAAAAATAGTGCTGGGACGATGCAAAAATAAAAAATCTAGGCACAAACCTTTTAGAAGACATAGGAGAAAATCTAAAGTATCTTGGGTTTAGTGTTGAGTTTTTTGATACAACACCAAAAGCACAGTATGAAATACAAAATTGGTAAAATGGACTTTTAAATTTAAAATTTCTGTCTGTGAAAAACACTGGTAAAAGACTGGAAAGACAAACCAAAGACTGGGAGACAATATTTGCAAAACATATGTCTGATAAAGTACTTGCATTCAAAACATACAAAGAACTCTTAAACTCACCAAAAAAACCCAAAAAAATCCAATTAAAAATGTAAAAATACCTGAAAACACTTCATCAAAGATGATATACAGATCACAAATAAGCATAGGAATATCTTCTCAACATAATATGTTATTAGGAAAAATGTAATTAAAGCAAAACAAGATGCCACTACATACCTGTTGTTGTTATTAGGTGCTGTCAAGTAGGTTCCAACTCATAGTGACCCTATTTACAACAGAACGAAACACTACCTGGTCCTGTGCCATCCTCACAATCATCATTATGCTGGAGCCCATTGTTGCAGCCACTGGGTGGGTCCATCTCATGGAGGGTCTTCCTCTTTTTTGCTGGACCTGTACTTTATCAAGCATGATGTCCTTCTCCAGGGACTGATCCCTCCTGATAACACATCCAAAGTATGTGAGACGTAATCCTGCCATCCTTGCAAGGAGCATTCTGGTTGTACTTCTTCCAAGACAGATTTCTTTGTTCTCTTGGCAGTCCATGTTATAGTCAATATTCTTTGCCAACACCACCATTCAAAAGCGTCAATTCTTCTTCAGTCTTCATTATCCATCGACCTGCTTTTGCATGCATATGAGGAGACTGAAAACACCATGGTGTGGGTTAGGCGCACCTTAGTCTTCAAGGTGACATCTTTGCTTTTCAACACTTTAAAGAGGTCTTTTGCACCAGATCTGCCCAATGCAATATGTTGTCTGATTTCTTGACTACTGTTTCCATGGGTATTGATTGTGGATGCAAGTAGAATGAAATTCTTGACAACTTCAATCTTTTCTCCTTTTATAATGATGTTGCTTATTGGTCCACTTGTGAGGATTTTTGGTTTCTTTATGTTGAGGTGTAGTCCATACTGAAGTCTGTGATCTTTGATCTTCATCAGTAAGTGCTTCAGTTCCTCTTCAGTTTCAGCAAGCAAGGTTGTGTCATCTGCATAATGCAGGTTGTTAATGAATCTTCCTGAAATTCTGTTGCTCAGTTCTTCATGTAGCCCAGCTTCTCTGATTATTTGCTCAGCATACAGATTGAATAGCTATGGTGAAAGGATACAACCCTGACTCACACCATTCCTGACTTTAAACCATGCAGTATCCCCTTGTTCTGTTCGAAGGACTGCCTCTTGATCTATGTACAGGATCCTCATGAGAACAATGTAGTGTTCTGAAATTCCCATTCTTTGCAAAGTTATCTATGATTTGTTGTGATTCACACGGTTGAATGTCTTTGCATAGTCAATAAAACACAGGTATACATCTTTCTGATACTCTGCTTTCAGCCAGGATCCATCTGATAGCAGCTATGATATCTCTGGTTCCATGTCCTCTTCTGAATCCGGCTTGAATTTCTGGGAGTTCCCTGTGGACATACTGCTGCAGCTGGTTTTGAAAGCTCTTCAGCAAAATTTTACTTGTGTGTGATATTAATGATATTGTTCAATAATTTTCACATTTGGTTGGATCACCTTTCTTGGAAATAGGCAGAAATATGGATCTTTTCCAGTCCCATTGGCCAAGTAGCTGTCTTCTAAATTTCTTAGCATTGACAAGTGAGCACTTCCAGTGCTGCTTCCATTTGTTGAAACGTCTCAGTTGGTATTCTGTCAATTCCTGAAGCCTTGTTTTTCGCCAATGCCTTCAGTGCAGCTTAGACTTTTTCCTTCAGTACCATCAGTTCCTCATCATATGCTACTTCCTGAAAAGGTTGAACGTCAACCAATTCTTTTTGGTATAGTGACTCTGTGTATTCCTTCCATCTTCTTTTGATGCTTCCTGCATGGTTTAATATTTTCCTGTAGAATCCTTCACTGTTGCAACTCAAGGCTTGAATTTTTTCTTCGGTTCTTTTAGCTTGAGAAATGCTAAGCATGTTCTTCCCTTTTGGTTTTCTATCTCCAGCTGTTTGCACATATCATTATAATACTTTACTTTGTCTTCTTGAGCCACCCTTTGAAATGTTCTGTTCAGCTCTTTTACTTCATCATTTCTTCCTTTTGGTTTAGCTACTCGATGTTCAAGAGCAAGTTTCAGAGTCTCTTCTGACATCCATTTTGGTCTTTTCTTTCTTTCTTGTCTTTTTAATGACCTCTTGCTTTCTTCAGGTATGATGTCTTTGATGTCATTCCACAACTTGTCTGATCATTGGTCATTAGTGTTCAATGCATCAAATCTATTCTTGAAATGGTCTTTAAATTCAAGTGTGATATGCTCAAGTCATACTTTGGCTTTCATGAACTTATTCTAATTTTCTTCAGTTTCAGTTTGAACTTGCATATGAGCAATTAATGGTCTGTTCCACAGTCAGCTCCTGGCCTTGTTCTGACTGATGATGTTGAACTTTTTCATTGTTTCTTTCCACAGATGTAGTCTATTTGATTCCTGTGTATTCCATTTGGTGAGGTCCACGTGTATAGTTGCCATTTATGTAGGTGAAAAAAGGTATTTGCAATGAAGAAGTCATTAGTCTTGCAAAATTCTATCATGTGATCTCCAGCATTGTTTCTATCGCCAAGGCCATATTTTCCAACTACCAATCCTTCTTCTTTGTCTCTAGTTTTTGCGTTCCAGTCACCACTAATGATCAATGCATTCTGATTGCATGTTTGATCAATTTCAGACTGCAGAAGTTGGTAAAAATCTTCAATTTCTTCATCTTTGGCATAAGTGATTGGTGCGTAAATTTGAATAATAGTCGTATTAACCGGTCTTCTTTGTAGGCATATAAATAGTATCCTATCACTGTCAGTGTTGTATTTCAGATAGATCTTGAAATGTCCTTTTTGACTGAATGCAACACCATCCCTTTTCAGTTTGTCATTTCTGGCATAGTAGACTATATGAATGTCTGATTCAAATTGGCTAATAACAGTCCATTTCAGCTCACTAATGCCTAAGATATTGATGTTTATGCATTCCATTTCATTTTTGACAATTTCCAATTTTCCTAGATTCATACTTTGGACATTCTACATTCCGATTATTAATGGATGTTTGCAGCTGTTTTTTCTCATTTTGAGTCATGCCACAACAGCAAATGAAGGTCCCGAAAGCTTGACTCTATCCATATCATTAAGGTCGACTCTACTTTGAGGAGGCAGGTCTTCCCCAGCCGTATTTTGAGTGCCTTCCAACCTGAGCAGCTTATCTTCTGGCAGTATATCAGACAATGTTTCTCTGCTATTCATAAAGTTTTCACTGGATAATTCTTTTCAGAGGTAGACTGCCGGGTCCTTCTTCCTAGTCTGTCTTAGTCTGGGACTTCAGCTGAAACCTGTATGCCATGGGTGACCCTGCTGGTATTTAAATATCCGTGGCACAGCTTCCAGCATCACAGCAACAAGCAAGCCCCCATAGTATGACAAACTGACAGACATGTTGGAGACACACATATTAGAATGGATAAAATCTAAAAAAAGTGACAATACCAATTTTTAGCAAGGGTGTGGAGTAACAGAGTAACCAAAAGGCATTCATTTCTGGAGAGAAAGCAAATGAGACAACTACCTTAGAAGATAATTTGGCAGTTTCTTACTATGCTAAATAGTCTTATTGTATGATACAGTAATTTCGATCTTACATGTTTACTCAACTTATCTGAAAACTTACGTCCACGTCCACACAAAAACTACATGTGAATATTTATAGCATCTTTTCTCATAATAACCAAAAGCTAGAAATAACCATGATGTCCTTCAATAGGTGAATGGATGAACAAAAGCTGGTACATCCATACAATGAAATACTACTTAACAATAAAAAGAAATGAGGTATAAAGCTAAGCAAAAATAAGGATGATGGAAGTTCCGGCAAAATGGCGCTCTAGGCAGAAGCACCATGCCGTCCCTCCACAGCAAAG
>NW_004444273.1:552439-560493 GCF_000243295.1 Trichechus manatus latirostris | reverse complement strand
TGGGATTGTTAACCAATGTCATAAAACAACATGTGTCCTACTGTTTCATGAGAAACTATTTGTTCTGTAAGCCTTCACCTGAAGTACATTAAAATTAAAAAAAAAAAAAAGGATGACTCTTAAACGCAAACTATTTAGTGAAAGAAGCCCATCTGTAAGGTTACATAGCGTATGATTCTATTTTTATGAGATTTTGTAAAGGCAAAAGGTTAGAAACAGTGTACAGATCAGTGGTTGCCAAGAATTTGGGGAGGAGGAAAGGTCGAGTAGGGTGAAGCTCAGGAAATTTTTAAGATGGTGACTCTTCTGCTTGTGACTATAATTATGTAGAGATAATACAATGAACTTGTCATAGTCCATACAAATTTACAGCACAAACAACAAATTTTAATGTATGAAAATTAAAAAGATATCATTTAAGGATTCAGCTGCCAAGAAGGAATGCAGATTGTGAAAAAGTAATCTAATGCTATTATAAATATATGAAATAACCTCAGTGAAAGGAATAGAGGAAAAATGTGCTGACCTAAATAACTTTGGAATAAGTAGAGTCTGTAAAACTAAAGACAAAAGAACTGTACATAAGCACTTTAGTTGATAAAGTTCCTTCCCACATAGGTTCAGGTTAACAATTCTGAAATCACTATCAAAGCTTACTGGAATTAAATAATTAGGTTAATGGATTGTGAATGGCGGAGTACAGTTTGACAAGCAACAGAAGGCTAAATAATCCATATGGTGAAGGACTACAATGGGAGACATCAGTATGAACTAATGTTTAGCTTATTGTGTATACAGACAAATACATACGGAATTATTTATAGATATATGTATAAATGTGGTTTAGTGTATGCATATATCTTGAATTGCCCTGTCCGCTGAGAGGGCATAGAATCTACCTCAGTAGCAATGAGCACACTAATGCCCAGATCCTGGTTTCCAGCATCATTCTCCAGTGAACATAACAAGGGCTCCTTGGAGAAACGGCTGATTCTAGGATTGGAGCAGGAAACATACAAGAGAAGCCTGGAGCATCTTGTATTGCCAAAAAGTAATTGCTAAAAAACAGAAGTTCACAATGATGAGGATGTCAAAGATACATAAAACTCAACTCCCAGTAGACAAAAATGGAACAGTCTGAGTAACAAAGTGGGATTGGATTTTAACAGAAAATAAAAAACAATATCCATGAGTCTATAGTGATAAAATCAAAGAATAAAGAAATGAAGAAAGGGAGGAGAGTAGACAAATCTGTGCAGAATCCAAATAATTTATGTAGATTTTCTACCCTGAAGGAGATGGAGCATAATTTCCTACTTCTTAAGTGTAAGCTGCACATGATGACTTCCTTCCTAAGAGTACAAGATAGAAAAGGGGGAAAGTATAGCATTGCAGTGGAAAAATCTGACAAACAGTACCTCAACAAGGTTATTAAAGTTAGCATCAAAAGTGATAAGTCATATTGATAGTATGTACGCTTGATGTGATATAATGAAAATGGCACTTTACCTCTGTAATTGTTCTCTTAAAAATCCATAGCCCAGTCTGGTCATGAGAAAAGTATCAGATAAATCCCAGTTGAGGGATATTCTGCAACACACCTGGACAGTACTCCTGAAAATTGCCAAGGTCATTAAAACAAGGGATGTCTGAGAACTTTTCAAAGCCAGGAGATACCTAAGAAGATATGACAACTAAATGTAATATGCTATCCTGGATAATATCCTGGAGCAGGTAAAAGACATTAGGTAAAAACTAAGGCCATCTGAATGAATTATGAAGTTTATTTAATAATAATATATCAATATTGGTTCATTAGTTGAGATGAATGTTCCACGCTAATATAAAATGTCAGTGACAGAGGGAACTGGGTGTGAGGTATATGAGAACTCTCTGTAATAATAGTGCAATTTTTTAAAATATATCTAACATTATTGTAAAATAAAAAAAAAATTAAATAACAGATTATTAAAAACCACTGTAGCTATGAGGGAGGAGATGCTCTTGAAGAGACAGAAAGGCCATGTCACGAGGTGCCTTGAAGGCCATAGTCTACTGGAGATCCTATGTACTTTGTTGACTGGTAGCCTTGGTGGTATTATGATTTTATTTCCATTTTAAAAAGGCAACTCTGGCTCCTGTGCAGTCTGCAGATTATAAGGTAAAAAGAGTCAACAAATGGAAGGACAATCTGAAAGCAAATGAGATACTCCAGAAGAGAAGTGATGGCCAAGCCAAGTAGAGCCAATGGGAATTGAAGATTGAATACATGTGAATGTGAAAGACAGGTGGTATGCGGTAGGTTGAGGATATTTGTTCCAAGCAAGTTGGCAAATAATAGTATTTTCCACTATGGGAAAATTGAAGAAAATGCCTATTTGTGTTTGGGGTTTATCAATTAAATATCATAACTATTCAGTTAGTTTCACATCATGGTACCCATTGTTACAAACATAGAAAATGTGGCATAGAAATGTTATGAAACTCACCAAAACTTACACACCTAAAAATATCAGAGCTGAGCTATCATCTGAATGCAAAGCATGTGATTTTTGCATAGTCTGCATTTCTTCTGAGCATTACTCTCTCTGCCATAGACAGGATAATTTTTTTTTTCTCTCTGTTCCTGTAATTTTCAAGGTAAAGACCCTGTGGCTATTGGACAAATGGCCTTTCAAAAGTATATATGAATGCTTTCCAAAATGAGAAGAAACAACAGCAACATAGCTCAAAATCTGGTCTCACTTTCTGCTTCTTTAGGAACTCAAAGGCAAAGGGGCTTAACATTATTTCCAGCATAAGTAAGGGGAAATTTCTCTTCATCTGGTAATAGAGGGTCTTGGTTTGTGTGATCTGATGCATATCCAGGGCTGCGTTATGACTTTTGTGGGCCCTAGGCACTGTTGCCTTCCTGTGCCCTTTCTTCTATTAAAAGTATTAAAAATTATATTTTACAACACTGTTGGTATAAAAATATATTACTATTATATATTATAACATTTTCTTTGACCGACTGGGCCTACAGTGCCTAATGGATAAGTCAGCCCTATTCATATCTATGTGGAAAACAGTTTATACAGAGTTAAACTGTTGAACAATAGAAGATACAGGTTACTCCAAACCACAGGTTCTGGATTTTTTTTCAGATGAGGATTTCTTCAATTCATGAGGGTAATATGTAAGAATCAATGTTTTATTATAAATTACTAAAGCATGTTTTGTTCCTCCAATTTTGTTTTGTTTTTTTAGATGTGGAATGTGATTCTTTTGGATAGCAGTAATAGCTTTCTTTTAGATTAAACCAAAACTTTTCCTTTCTTCAGATGATTTTATGTCATTCGTATTCATTCTGATACTCTGATTCTACTCAATTGATTATTAGTTTGTTAGTTTTTTTGTTATCTGAGTATTAACAGTATTTTTAAAATGCTTTTCTGTGTGTATGCATTGTTTTTCTCTTGCCCAGATTTGGTGTCACTGCTTTCTCAATTTTTGTCTTATACAGTGTATCTGGGACACATTTCCTGCTCTTTTTAGGCTTGTCATAAGCTAAGATAAGTTTAAATATCTCAAGCATTTGGTCTTTGCCTTAAATATGCTAAAGTAAGAGAAATATTCTTTATTAATAATTCTACCTTTCTAAGCAAGCCATCATCGCATAGGAAGGGCAGCACATTAATTAATTAATACATGCACCCAGAGAAAATTAAACAGTTGAAATAATAAATGTGGACGTGTGTCTCTGAATATTTGAATCGAATTTTATTATTTAAGTTACCGGCAAATTTTAATCTGTGGTCTAGGGTGAGGTAATAATTGGAAGTGTTTTAGTCTGCATAGCTTAGTAGTCTGGATAGTTAAGAGTTTATAACTTTGCTCTTTAAAATGTGTTTTAACCATGTTGAATGGAAATAATTTTCAAAAATGGTCAGTCTCTACTTTGTAACCATAGCTAATACATCTTACTAATAATCCAGAACATTATTTTGAACTTGTTATTGTTTTATATTGATGTGTATACGCTGTGGAGTCTTGGTGGTGCAGTGGATAAAAGCGTGGCTGCTACCTAAAAGGTTGGCAGTTCAAATCCACCAGCTGCTCCTTGGAAGCCCTATGGGGTAGTTCTACTCTGTCCTATAGGGTCACCATGAGTAGGAATCCACTGACCACAACGGGTTTGTTGTTGTTGTAGTTTTAATAAGAGTCACTAGAGGCATTGGTTTGTTTTATTTAACTTAAAACGTCCTTATGCTTTTTGAGGTGTTATCATACTACTGTTAATAGTATCAGACAAGTCGGGAGAAGGTGTTTATGGTAAAAAACGTGCTTAGTTGCATACATGTTGCATTTGGTTGTTATAAGAATGGAAAATTTTACTTGCATTAAAGAAAAATAAATAATATGTAAGTTGTTATAAATTGGTTGACATGTCACCTTGATTTAAAAAAAAAAAAGCTTTTTGCAAATAGGAGTACATCAGACTAAAAAACTCATTGCCGTGGAGTCAACTCCCACTCATAGCGACCCTATAAGACAGAGTAGAACTGCCCCATAGGGTTTCCAAAGAGCGGTTGGTGGATTCAAACTGCTGACATTTTGGTTAGCATCAGTAGCTCGCCGTAGCTCTTAACCACAGTGATATCAGATTAGCCGGATGAAATCCTTAAAGATCCTTTCTTGTTAGGAAAGATGTGTCAAAATTTCAAATACAGCAATGTTGCAAACAATGTAGACCAAAATATTATCAATAAAAAAGGAAACAGATTTAAAAGTGTGTATTTAAAGAATCCATGGAGCTTAGTGAATTGGAAGGAAATTGGAAAATACATAGGGATGTTCGTTAAATGACATGGGCAGGGCAATATTGAACATTGACAGTGCATATATTTGAAATATATATATATATATTTCTCTTTCCATTTTCTCTTAAATTCACTCTAATCAGTTTCTCACTTCCTATTCCCCGTTTCACTGAAACTGCCTTTATCAAAGTCACTGATTCTTCCATGTTGATAAATCCAAGGTCCAATTCTCAGTCCACATCTTAACTTGACCCGTAATAGCATTTGAGACAGTGAATCGGAACCCTTAACCCCTCCCTTCGCACCAGAACTCTAAAATGTGAAGTTCCCCAGAGATCTTTCCTTAGACAATTTCTCTTTTCTCCCTTCTTGACTTCATCCAATCTGATGGCTTTAACTGCTTGAACTTCTATTTCTACCTGGTTACTTGATATTTCTACTGGGATTCTCAATTTTAGTACATTCAAAATTGGTCTCATAATCTCTCCCAAACCTTCACCTATAGTTTTCCTTGTCTCAATTAATGGAAACTGTGTACTTCCAGTTGTTGAGGCTCAAAATTCTTTAGAGGAAACATGGCTCCTTCTTCTCATAGCCTATATCCAATTAATTAGAAAATACTGTTAAATCTACCTTTAAATATTTCCAGAATCACCACCTTCACCCTGGTCAGCCCATCATCATATCTCTCAGGTGCTATTACAATTCTTTCCATCTGGTTCCCCTGCTTTCATCCTTGCTCCTCCTACAATCTACTCTCCATGGAACGGTGAGAGGAATCGTATCAAATTAGTGAAATTGGGTCATCCTTTTGCTTAAAACCGTCCAATGGCTCTGCATTTTTTCCAAGGCCCTACACAATCTGACCTTCTATTACCCTTCTAGCTATGTCTCCTATAGCTCTCTTGCTTCCTTCCAATCTCATCACCTTTCCTTATTATTTCTCAAGCACACCTAGCACACCTCTGACAGAGGACCTTTATAAATGTTCTTTTCTCTGCTGGGGATGTGCTGTCCTCAGAAATCTGCTTGGTTCATGCTTTCTCCTCATTTTTTTCAAAATTCTCAAAAATTTGAAGAAAAAATTGCCCCCTGACTACAGTATTTAAAATGGCAGCACCCTTCTGGCACTCCTGTTCTCATTAATAACATATTGTTGTTGTTGCTGGTTGCTATTGAGTTGGCTCCAACTCATGGTGATCTTATGTATAATAGAAGGAAACATTTGGTCTTGCACCATTTTCCAGCATTTTTTTTGACAATGTTCTGTTATGGTCCGTAATGTTTTCATTGGCTAATTTTCAGAAGTAGATTGCAGGACTTTCTTACCAGTCTATTTTAGTCTGCAAGTTCTGCTGAAACCTGCCCACGATGAGTGGTCCTGCTGGTGTTTAAAATACCAGTGGCATAGCTTCCAGTATCATAACAACACGCAAGCTACCATGGTACAACAAACTGACAGAGAGCAGATGGTAACACATCACCTTCTAATACAGTTATTTATTTTGTTTTTTTTTGTCTGCTCACCTCTTTATTAGAATATAAGCTCTAGTGGGGAATCAATTCTTGTTTGGTTTTGTTTTACTGTTGTATCCCTACTGTGTGTAATGATACATAAAATGTTCAATAACTACATCTTGGATTTGTTGAATGACTCTGTAGATCTATACGGAGAATGATTATTTGGGGGCAATCATGACATGGAGTTCTAAGTCTATACTGGCATTATGAAAGCATGATGCATTGTTTATTAGGTGAATTATTTGATGAGAATTCAAGGTAGAACTATAATTACAGTAATAAAAAGGTTACGTTCTCAACATTAGTAGCTACTAGATCATAAGCTATTTGTAAAAAAGAAAAAGAAAGAAAACAGATTTTCTAGTATCACTCCCAGATATTCTAATCTGCAGGTATCTTCATTTTAAAAAACATGTCAGATTATTCTGATGCAAATTGTCCAAGGAGAAAGCTTTGAGTAAGTGCCTCAGAATAAAAGAAGGGAAAGCTGAAAGATTTCTTCTAGAATTTGAGAGGCCTTTATACATCCATATTTTAATGGCACATATCCCCACATGAGTTCACATTTTTACTAAAATCCAGCATAAGAGAATGTGGTTAAATAACAGAATTAAAAATTAGATTTGAATCAAGTGGACCTTTTCTTCTTGGTCAGGACTTATAAACCAAAGAAGATAAACTGCTTTTTTTTCCTGGGAGCATTTAAAAATAGATTCTCATTTTTCTGGAATGATTTTTATGATGGCCTATTTTAAGATATCAGATTAGCTAAAATGAACTTGCATTGTTCTCTTCAAGTGCTGTGATCATGACTAAATCTTTTTAACATCTATGAAGGGGTAGAGTATACGTTCTGCAGTTTAAATATCAAGCTGAAGTAATTGATAATCAGGCCAACTTTTCTTTGAGTATCAAGTTAATCAAATACAATTGTACTTTTTAAGCTACCTTTCTGCCTAGATTCTTAGTGTATCTTTCTCTCTTGTTCTCTTTCTAAGCCTAAGCAGACATACAGAAATATAGATTTTTTTTTCATTTTTGATTAGTATTTGGTGCAAGATTTTGTCAGTAGGAAGAGCATTGAGGAAGGGCATAATTTTTACCCTTCTAATTTAATAGTTTGACTTTTTACATTTCTTAAGCAAGGATTAAGTAAGACATCTGTACCTAGCACAGTGATAACAGAGGGGAGAAAGAGAGGAAATATTGATAAAAACAGTACTTTTTTATTGTTATTTTTTCTTGACATTTTCAAATATTCCTGAACTGTGGTGCCAGATACCTAAACAAGATCTTAGCTTATTTAAAAATATTAATGAACTAAATGTTGCTTTATTTTCTTAAGTATGTTGTAAAGTAAATAAATAAATATTAAATAAAACTATATATTCAAAAAATAAATAGCCCTGGCCCAGATGGCTTCATTGGAGAATTCTTCAGAGAAGAGCTTGAACCAGTACTACTCAAACTATTTCAGAACATAGAAAAGGAAGCAACTCTTCTGAATTTATTCTATGAAGCCAACGTAACCCTGATACCAAAACCAGGCAAGGACACCACAAAAAGAAGAAAATTATAGACCAATATCTCTCATGAATATAGATGCAAAAATTCTCAACAAAATTCTAGCCAATAGAATTCAATCAAAAAAAGTAATACACCATGACCAAGTAGGATTCATACCAGGTATGCAAGGATGGTTCAACATTAGAAAATCAATCAACGTAATCC